>NC_058081.1:47537071-47837071 GCF_014858855.1 Bufo gargarizans | reverse complement strand
TTGACCCTGGAGGAGGTTAAAGTGGCCATTGATCAATTACATCTGAAGAAGGCACCAGGTCCAGATGGTATAACAGTAGAATTTTATAAGAAATTTAGAGAAGACAGGTCCAATCCTCGTGCATGTGTATAAAAATTGTCTAGAAAATCATCTGATGCCTCTGTCCATGAGGGTGTCCCAATCAATTCTGCTGTCTGAAGGTAAGGAGCCTAGTGACATCAAGAACTGGAGGCCGATTGCCCTCTTGAATGTTGACAGGAAGATTCTGGCAAAAATCCTTTTCTCTAGATTAGTCTGTTTGTCCCAGGCACTGTTGGCAGTCTGTCAGTTCGGCACAGTAAAAGGGCAGAATATCGATAAGGGAGATATTTAAGAGATGTAAAGCTCTATGGTGTGGGAGATATGTTGTTGGTCTTGACCAGGCTAAAGATTTTGACAGAGTAGACCACAAGTATCGATGGGCCACTTTGTCAAAGTACGGTATTCCGGGACAATTTGTTGATTGGCTGAAAACTTTGGCAGAGATGATACGTCCTGGTCAATGGTTGGCAGAGTGATACGTTCAGGGTTGAGGAGGGGTTGAGACAGGGTTACTGTGTAATGAAGTCAGGCAGCACTGCGTACTGGTTGAGGGGTGCTCGGTTTGTGTGGAGGTAATCCCAAAATCAGAAGAATGAAAGAAAACCGGCACTCCCCAAAAAATCTTTGCTGGTGATGGATTTATTGGTCACTCATATGACGCATGGCGCTTCGGCACTCACAGGTGCCTTTTTCAAACAAGAAGTGAGCAGCAGTACAAGTGGGTTGTCTGTTGAGTCCACTGCTGTATGTGTTTGCCTTAGATGCTTTCCTGAGGTCACTGCAGGAGTGTGATTTTCGGAGGTGCAGGTCCCCCACTGCTTGCCTCTTGAAAGTTGTTGCCTACGCAGATGATGTGACTGTGGTGGCATCTGAGCCTCACGAGGTGCAGATGTTGTCGGCATCCATCAGAAGCTACTCAGAGGACTCAGGGTCTCTGGTCAACCTTGAGAAGAGTCAAGCTTTCTGGACTTTAAGTACTGATCCTGATTTTGATCTGCCACAATTTACGAAAGCCTCCACCTATATTAAGATTTTAGGGGTTAAATTCGGGAGTCGATAACGCCAGGATAAATTGGGAAGATAAATTGAAACCCAGAAATGCAAAGGTTCGGCGATGAAAGAACTAAAAGCTGACCTATAGAAAAAGGGTTAAAATGTTGAAGATTTACCTGGTTCCTGTCTTCTTGTATGTATCTGTAATTTTCCTTTTGCCAGAATCTTTCTCGGCTAGGGTCTTTAGCCTGATCCTCCAAATGTTTTGGGGGAACAGGTTGAACCTGATAAAGAGAGGTATAACGTATCTACAGAGGACAGAGGGTGGGCTGGATATGATAAATCCAAGGGTGTTCTTTGATTCTATGTTTCTAAAGTTAATTTTGGTGACCTGGACTCAAATAATAGTCCTCTGTGGGTGAACAGTGTCAGGGACTGGATATTGCCTTTTGCAGAATCTTGGGTACGAGACGACAGTCTCAGGAGGAAGAGATGGACGCCGGACTACCTCCCCCAGTATCTGGACTCTGCCCTGAAGTGTGTTAGAAAGTGGAGGCTAGAGAAGTCTTTCATAGGGAGTAAGACAAGGAAAGAACTGTACATTAAGATATGTAGGGATTTCTTTTGCTCTCCACTTGCTCTGAGGGACTGTCCGACCACCACTATGCAGGAAAGTCTGAGGTTCCTTAATGGGAAGCGACTCCCCGCTAAACTCTATGACATTGCCTGGCTGTCACTACATAGGAGGCTCTTTGTCAGAGGTAATTTAAAGTACTTGTCACAGTCAGATAGGAAGTGTCCCCTGGGATGTCCACATGAGGAGACCATATAACAGTTCATAACGGAGTGCTGGAGGCTCCTTCTCCCTAGCTGTGAGCTCTGTCCGCTCTGGTTGGATCGCGCTCACAGCCAGGGAGAAGGAGTCGCCCACAGCAGAAGACTGCGTCTCCTCCCCATTGTGAGTTTAATGCTCATTATAATACAATGCTTCAAATAACCGGACTAAAGGGGGGGGGGGGTTTGAAAAAAATATATACACCCATGGCATTGGTGGGGGCCGCCCTACAAGGTAATACCATAATTAGCTTATGTCAAAACTGATGAAAGGTCCTCTTTAAGTCCCACTATGCAGTTGACATAATTTTTCTTGCCATTTACTCTGTTTTACTGGAAATTCACTCATCCCGTGCCATTGAGTTCCATGAGGTGCGGCATGGTACCCCATCTTGTTGGAAATAGCAGGACATTTTTCTTCTAGTGTTAGTTGGTTGTAAAACTGTTCAGAGATGTCCAGGTAAATTATGGTATTCAAAGCTGATTTGAAGAAAACTGTTCGCGTTCCTGACACTGCACGCCAAATGCCAATTTTCTGGAGGTAAAGTGGTGTTATAGTCAGAAACCAGGTCCAGTAATTGTCAGACTCCTTCAGTTCCTGCACATGTGTTATGTAACCGAAAATGATATCTCAATAGAACCCATTAATTGGCTTCAGGCAGACCTCGGAAGGACATGTTGACATCAAAGTTTCATGAAACGTATTAGAGACGTCAAAAGGGTGGAGCACTCTTGGGGGTCAAGAAGTGTCTTTCCCAAGAACACACTTCACAATAAAAAAGGTGACACTATCTCCATAATTTGAGGTTCTTTGCTATTTTCACACAACACTGTGGGAAATTCTCAGCTCTCCAACTCCCAGACACAGGAGTCCTCATCTGGGATGACATGTTCTCGTTGACTGCTTTACACTCATTGTATATATACGTTGACTGTTTGATAAACTACATTTTTCTTCATAATTTTTTCTGATTTCTTTGAAGAACATGACTTCACATGTTTTTGCATAGATGATTCCAAAGGTGTAGGTTGGCTCCATTATATAGCAAAAGAATACAATAATAAAAAAGAAGTAAAATAATAAATAATAAAAATAAATCCTTGTTTGTATTTTTCATATTGACAAGGAATCATGGGCTAGTTGGTGCCCATCTACCATCAATGTATATACCCATCTATATGTACATATGGATGGATTTTCAAGAAACTTTTCAAACAAGATCACAATTTTAGGAACATCCTCTTGAACCTGGAGACCTTTTGCTGTCCCATCCAAAATGTTGCCTCTCATTGTGCCTTGGTCACACTTGGTGGAGGTATGGAGAGGTGATAGAAGAATGGAGAAGTGTCAACAAAACATCACAGTTGAACGGCTTCTGCCATTTGTCCCTCCTACTGAACTAACACTCTCCCCAATTATGCGATAAAAGCCCTGGGCCAAGCTTGGCATTTCTTCTTGTTTTGTTGGATTCCTGTGACTTTTTGATCTACATATAGTCACAAATTATATTGTGTTCAGTTTTAACTAGTGGTATAGGCTTCCAAACGTGTAAATAACATGGACGGGTCAACACAATCTCAAACTACTGAAACCATCTCCAAGATGACTACTGTAATAAAATATTTAGCACTTTTCTACAATTTAGAGCCATTGATTCTCCTGCTGGACAGATAATCCATAACTTAGCTGCATTTTATTATTAATTGTTCTATTGAATCAAAAGGTCTACATTACATTCTGTACATAGTAAAATGGGAGGGTCTGGGTCTTGTGGCCATAAAATTGACACTGATTGCTTATTTTTGATGCCACTTATAGTTGCCCAGTAATGTCCCCATAGTACTGTGAGTAGTGCCCCCAATGAGCTATGCCTGCTATACTCATGCTAGTAATGCCCCTATAGTTGCCCAGTAATGTTGCCATAGTACTGTTATTAATGCCCCTGTAGGGACCCCATTGACTAGTAAAACAGTAATGTCCCCCTATATTTCCCCCACTGTCCTATGTCTGCTATAGTGCCCCCTATAGTACTCTTAGTAATGCCCACACAGCAAGTACACAAAAGAATCGGATACTCATCTGTTCCATTACATTTCATCTTCTGCAGTGCAGGCTGCAAGTCTTTTCTATTCTACTACCTTACAGGCCTTTGTTCTGGCTCATGCGGTTGTGATGATGTTATTGTGCCGTATGCGGCCCGGCACAGGCGGTCATGATATCATCATTGCCTCACGACTGCCTGTGGTCTATTATATTGCCACATAGGCTTCAGGCCACTTAGCCTGAAGCCTATGAGGTTGAACTATGGTGCAGGAAGCCATCATCTCCCCTTCTCTGGTCATGGGCTGCAATACAGTTGTATTCGGGAGGGGGGTTTGTGGCCACCCGCTGGTACATAGTTACCTGACACTCCCAGCATTAGATAGTTATGTAGCCGTCCGGGAGCAAGCAGGGGGCTCGTGCGGCCCACTGGGCATTGGCCCAAAGATAATTGTCCAGTCCACCCCTGTCTCCATGTCTTCTTTCTGTGACTCCAGACCTTCAGCTGTAAAGTAACCAGGCTGGCTACATTACGACTCCATCGCCACCTGGACACACTTCACAGGACACTTCTCTTTCTTTTCTTCTTCTTCTTCACAAGAATATAGAAACGTAGAGATATTCTATATTTAATATACATTGAATACTTTAGTGAGTAATTACCCCCCCCCCCATTAATCTCTTCTATTTTTCCAGAATTTTTGACTCTCACTGTTTTTTTATTTTATTTAACAGAAAATAAACCAGAAATTACAATAGGAAATACTAAAACAGGGCTGACCAGCAATATCAGACCCAACCTGCTAACTAGGATGGTGCAATTTCTGAATAATCTGCACATAAAGGAATAAACCGGAAGGACAGCTGACCCTGACATGATACGAACACGCGCCCATTAGATTTAGACTTGCCACTTGATGTATCATGAGGTCTTCCAATTGTTGGTTTTCAAACCTCCTCATCTGATATGTAAATGTTCAACCATTTTTGTGGTGATGTGTCCAAAGAAGAACAACTTATCAACAGTCTCATCTTCAGTTCCTCTTCATGTGTCTCCTAGCCTCTGACCCCAAACTAATCATATAGAAGTGTGGATTGTCACCTGGACACACTTCCCCGACACACTTCTCTCCTCAACAAAGTCCTTTGATCTTCTCAGCCAGGGCTCTATGGACAGCCAGACTATCTACTCCTGCCTGACATGTTGCCCCAGGGCTGCGATGAGTTATTTTGGTGCCCTAGGCAAAGCAGGCAAATTGCATCCCCACCCCTACCCCAAATCAATTTAAAGTGACCTTACCTTCTAATAAAAAGATGAAAACATATTTTAAAAGAGGCAAAAAAAAGGGCAGATCCAGTGACTTACAGGTGATGTCTCCACAACTTTTCTTCTCAAATTTGGTCCAGATCATCACAGGCAGAGGTCAGAGGTGTGCAGGACCCTCTGCCACATAAGAAGACCAGTATTAATATACGGCACATGGTAAATGTGTATATAATGCCCCCTTCTGTGGTGCTAGCTATATTGTACCCCCTATGTAGTGCCAGTATATAACACTCCCATCTGTAGTACCAGTATATAATGCTCCCCCTGTAGGGCCAATATATAATGCTCCCCCTAGTGCCAGTATATAATACTCCCCTGTAGTACTTGTATATAATGTTCCCCCTGTAGTGCCAGTATATAATGCACCCCTATTCCATGGTGCCCCAGATGGTTAATAGTAAAAAAAAAAAACTGACCTTACTCCCGTTCCTTGCCACATTCTGCGATGTGACCTCTTGAATTGTTCTACTGCTACATAAGCCTGAGGCCTATGAGGCTGAGAGACCGCAGATGCGGCTCTGATTGTCCCTTACAGGTAGCGAGGTGGCACCCTAGGTGGACGCCTACCCTTGTCTATCCATCGTCCAGGTCCTGGGTGGCCCTAATATCCCTGGAATCTCCATGTTAATAAAATCAGTCATATTCAGGCCTCAGACATATGACTGTACGTATTTTGCAGTCAACAAACCGTGGATCTACGAAATACGGATACTGGCTTTTTAGGCCTATCCCAATCTTGCTGGAGCCATTCCTTCAGCACAGGGTGACTAGGGAAAACCTTGTTACTGCAGTGTGGAAAAATAAAAGTTTTTCTCTTTTTGTCTTTTTATCAACATTTTTGTCTGATTCTACAGTCTCTTTAACAGCATTTATTGGGCATTAACTTTCTCTTTATGCAATAAATAATATTCCTCAGAGTCGTCACAATCCGAATTCTCTGAAACTATTTCCCCTTCAGGGACAGATGAAGGATCAGACACAGAAACTGGGGGAAACTGCTGATTTTTTTTCTAGATTTATTTGTACAAAATGTTCAAAAATCTCAGCTAATTGGCCTTGAAACCAGGTGAGAAAATCTCCAGCTTGAGACTGTATAGATGATGATTGGCTTTTACAATCAGTGCATAAACCAGAGGAGCTTTCATCAGGCAGGGGTTGCTGGCACTTTAAACATAGTCAGTCTCTTTCTTTTCCTGCTGGCATCATTAGGAGAAGACAGAGGGGATGGCAGACTAGCAGAGCGTTTATAGCCTGGGAAACCCCGGTGGCGTGCGGCGTCACTCTGCGCACGGCTCCAGCTCTTCTGACCGTGATACGCGTGCGTCGGATCGCGAGCAGAGGGCCAGCTGATCCGTCCGGCCTCATCCTTGGAGCGCTTGTACAAGCTGTTTACAGGCCGGTATTTTACCAGTAGACTGGAATATAACCACAGCCACAGCTATATTGTGTGACCAGGGTGCAAAACAACCACTTGGTAAAGCTTCAGGTCGAGGGACAGGGAACTCCCCATGTGTACAACCTGGGAAACGTTTGAAAAACAAATCGGATGCAAGCGCCCAGAGGCTTTGTCTCTTCAGTACCTAGAGGGATAAACTAAATACAATGTGTGGTTCACTGAGTCTGACCTGTATAGGAGGTATAATTGAGTAATTGACTAATTAAGTGTTATTGCTAAGAAATCTGTCTCTTCGGTTGTATCTAGGGGACTAACATCCCATTTGTTATTGTGCTGCCGTAGGACGTCCAGGAAATAAAATATAAGACATACAGCATCCACAAAATAATACCTCCCTACATAATAGAAATAGCTATATTTTTTTTTATCTCAGCGTCACTTTATATGTTACTGTAACAGTTAAAGCGTTTCAGGATGATACACAGGAGTCTGTTTCCCCCACCCTGCAGACTGCAGACCTAGGATTTAGACTATTTCATATCTACTCCTATGTACAAGAATATAACTACTATAATACTGCTCCTATGTACAAGAATATAACTACTATTATACTGCTCCTATGTACAAGAATATAACTACTATAATACTGCTCCTATGTACAAGAATATAACTACTATAATACTGCTCCTATGTACAAGAATATAACTACTATAATACTGCCTCCTATGTACAAGAATATAACTACTATAATACTGCCTCCTATGTACAAGAATATAACTACTATAATACTGCTCCTATGTACAAGAATATAGCTACTATAATACTGCTCCTATGTACAAGAATGTATCTACTATAATACTGCTCCTATGTACAAGAATATAGCTACTATAATACTGCTCCTATGTACAAGAATATAACTACTATAATACTGCCCCTATGTACAAGAATATAACTACTATAATACTGCCTCCTATGTACAAGAATATAACTACTATAATACTGCTCCTATGTACAGGAATATAACTACTATAATACTGCTCCTATGTACAGGAATATAACTACTATAATACTGCCCCTATGTACAAGAATATAACTACTATAGTACTGCTCCTATGGGCAAGAATATAACTACTATAATACTGCTCCTATGTACAAGAATATAACTACTATAATACTGCTCCTATGTACAAGAATATAACTACTATAATACTGCTCCTATGTACAAGAATATAACTACTATAATACTGCCCCTATGTACAAGAATATAACTACTATAATACTGCCTCCTATGTACAAGAATATAACTACTATAATACTGCTCCTATGTACAGGAATATAACTACTATAATACTGCTCCTATGTACAGGAATATAACTACTATAATACTGCCCCTATGTACAAGAATATAACTACTATAATACTGCTCCTATGGGCAAGAATATAACTACTATAATACTGCTCCTATGTACAAGAATATAACTACTATAATACTGCTCCTATGTACAAGAATATAACTACTATAATACTGCTCCTATATACAAGAATATATCTACTATAATACTGCTCCTATGTACAAGAATATAACTACTATAATACTGCTCCTATGTACAAGAATATAACTACTATAATACTGCTCCTATGTACAAGAATATAACTACTATAATACTGCTCCTATGTACAAGAATATAACTAGTATAATACTGCCTTCTATGTACAAGAATATAACTACTATAATACTGCTCCTATGTACAAGAATATAACTACTATAATACTGCTCCTATGTACAAGAATATAACTACTATAATACTGCTTCCTATGTACAAGAATATAACTACTATAATACTGCTCCTATGTACAAGAATATAACTACTATAATACTGCCTCCTATGTACTAGAATATAACTACTATAATACTGCTCCTATGTACAAGAATATAGCTGCTATAATACTGCTCCTATGTACAAGAATATAACTACTATAATACTGCCTCCTATGTACAGGAATATAACTATTATAATACTGCCTCCTATGTACAAGAATATAACTACTATAATACTGCTCCTATGTACAAGAATATAACTACTATAATACTGCCTCCTATGTACAAGAATATAACTACTATAATACTGCTCCTATGTACAAGAATATAACTACTATAATACTGCTCCTATGTACAGGAATATAACTACTATAATACTGCTCCTATGTACAGGAATATAACTACTATAATACTGTCTCCTATGTACAGGAATATAACTACTATAATACTGCCCCTATGTACAAGAATATAACTACTATAATACTGCTCCTATGTACAAGAATATAACTACTATAATACTGCTCCTATGTACAGGAATATAACTACTATAATACTGCTCCTATGTACAAGAATATAACTACTATAATACTGCTCCTATGTACAGGAATATAACTACTATAATACTGCCCCTATGTACAAGAATATAACTACTATAATACTGCCCCTATGTACAAGAATATAACTACTATAATACTGCCCCTATGTACAAGAATATAACTACTATAATACTGCTCTTATGTACAAGAATATAACTACTATAATACTGCTCCTATGTACAAGAATATAACTACTATAATACTGCTCCTATGTACAAGAATATAACTACTATAATACTGCTCCTATGTACAAGAATATAACTACTATAATACTGCCCCTATGTACAAGAATATAACTACTATAATACTGCCTCCTATGTACAAGAATATAACTACTATAATACTGCTCCTATGTACAGGAATATAACTACTATAATACTGCTCCTATGTACAGGAATATAACTACTATAATACTGCCCCTATGTACAAGAATATAACTACTATAGTACTGCTCCTATGGGCAAGAATATAACTACTATAATACTGCTCCTATGTACAAGAATATAACTACTATAATACTGCTCCTATGTACAAGAATATAACTACTATAATACTGCTCCTATGTACAAGAATATAACTACTATAATACTGCCCCTATGTACAAGAATATAACTACTATAATACTGCCTCCTATGTACAAGAATATAACTACTATAATACTGCTCCTATGTACAGGAATATAACTACTATAATACTGCTCCTATGTACAGGAATATAACTACTATAATACTGCCCCTATGTACAAGAATATAACTACTATAATACTGCTCCTATGGGCAAGAATATAACTACTATAATACTGCTCCTATGTACAAGAATATAACTACTATAATACTGCTCCTATGTACAAGAATATAACTACTATAATACTGCTCCTATGTACAAGAATATAACTACTATAATACTGCTCCTATGTACAAGAATATAACTACTATAATACTGCTCCTATGTACAAGAATATAACTATTATAATACTGCTCCTATGTACAAGGATATAACTACTATAATACTGCTCCTATGTACAAGAATATAACTACTATACACTACGTACAGAATTATTAGGCAAATGAGTATTTTGACCACATCATCCTCTTTATGCATGTTGTCTTACTCCAAGCTGTATAGGCTCGAAAGCCTACTACCAATTAAGCATATTAGGTGATGTGCATCTCTGTAATGAGAAGGGGTGTGGTCTAATGACATCAACACCCTATATCAGGTGTGCATAATTATTAGGCAACTTCCTTTCCTTTGGCAAAATGGGTCAAAAGAAGGACTTGACAGGCTCAGAAAAGTCAAAAATAGTGAGATATCTTGCAGAGGGATGCAGCACTCTTAAAATTGCAAAGCTTCTGAAGCGTGATCATCGAACAATCAAGCGTTTCATTCAAAATAGTCAACAGGGTCGCAAGAAGCGTGTGGAAAAACCAAGGCGCAAAATAACTGCCCATGAACTGAGAAAAGTCAAGCGTGCAGCTGCCAAGATGCCACTTGCCACCAGTTTGGCCATATTTCAGAGCTGCAACATCACTGGAGTGCCCAAAAGCACAAGGTGGGCAATACTCAGAGACATGGCCAAGGTAAGAAAGGCTGAAAGACGACCACCACTGAACAAGACACACAAGCTGAAACGTCAAGACTGGGCCAAGAAATATCTCAAGACTGATTTTTCTAAGGTTTTATGGACTGATGAAATGAGAGTGAGTCTTGATGGGCCAGATGGCTGGATTGGTAAAGGGCAGAGAGCTCCAGTCCGACTCAGACGCCAGCAAGGTGGAGGTGGAGTACTGGTTTGGGCTGGTATCATCAAAGATGAGCTTGTGGGGCCTTTTTGGGTTGAGGATGGAGTCAAGCTCAACTCCCAGTCCTACTGCCAGTTTCTGGAAGACACCTTCTTCAAGCAGTGGTACAAGAAGAAGTCTGCAAGGTAAGAAAAACATGATTTTCATGCAGAACAATGCTCCATCACACGCGTCCAAGTACTCCACAACGTGGCTACAACGTGGCTACAACGTGGCTACTATATAACTACTATAATACTGCTCCTATGTACAAGAATATAACTACTATAATACTGCTCCTATGTACAAGAATATAACTACTATAATACTGCTCCTATGTACAAGAATATAACTACTATAATACTGCCTCCTAGCTGTGAGGACATGTGTAGGTGGTTCTCCTCATGTCTGGAGCTAGCCCAGGGAAGGGCCTCCCTGGGCGGGGAACTTCCCCAAGCAAGGCCCAGGCTTCCAGGCCTCCACTGGGAGGAAACTCCCAGGCTTTCTCTAGTATGGATACAAGTCCAAAAGTGAATCCTGTGACAAGGAATGGCCAGAATGGAGGGAACACCAGAGCATTAAGTGCAAGTAAGAAAGATGGAGTAACAGTTGTGATTCCAGAAGGAAAGAAGGATTCAGCAGCAGTGAGTACAGCTAAGAATGGTGCAGAGAAGCAGACCTCCAGCCCAGGCATGCAGCGTCCAGTACAGCATAGTGACCCCCAAAAGGTATCTTCTGTGAGAAGTGGCAATCCAAGCGTGCAGGATGCACAGGAGGTGAGACCGGGCGCAGCACATGCATCAGGTGTGCAGCTCACCCCTCCAGCACACAGGCAGCGGAGGACATCTCTGGAGAGGCTGACATTACAGCAGAACCTGCAGCAGTGTGAGGTGGTGACCATGGCACGCTTAGGCCGCACCAGGTCTCAGTCTGGAGGTGGCAGCAGCAAAAATGCTGAAGGATCTGTGGCTGTGGCACAAGAGATATCCTCAGAGAAATCTGATGGAGGCTCCAGGTCTGCTGAGTTCAAACAGCCTGAGAAGCTGCCCAAGACTGGACACCAAACGAGAGAGACCCGTGCACCTGAGCTGCAGCTAGCAGAGGAGATCCCTGCCCTGGTGAGGAAAATGGAGGAGCTGAAGGGACACAAACAAATGCTGCAAATTGAGATTGACTGTGTATACAAGCTAAAGACTGCAAATCCAAACTGTGCAGCCGTGTACGACCGTAAGCTACACTCACTCAGCTTGGAACTTGGTGACCTGGTAAAGCAGATGGACATTGTCCTGGACAGGATGGGACCACTTGCTGAGTCCTATAGGCACCAGGAGCGTTTTGCCAGCCAAGGCCTGAACCTTGAATCTGGATTTTCTCTTGCTGAACTGGATTCCAGTGTTACCCCTGAGGAGGCCCAGCAAGCGACAAGACCTGTGCTACAAGCCGCAAAGTTTTCCTTTAAAAAAGGAGAGATTTATAAACAGGACAGTTTGCAACAGCGGCCACAAGGATCTGCAGCTATCCCTGAGGAGACACATGGACCTCAGACACCAGCACTACAAGTCCCAGGAGGCACAGTGCAGCAGGACAATGGACATGCATCCGTACATCCAGGTGATGGGGTGGCAGAGCAGATCTCTACTGCTGGGGCAGAGACTGGGGGTGATGGTGGACATGTACCTGAGGGGTCAGTGTCTGGGGGGAATGTACAGTCTGTATGGGAGATATCTGATGATGGCATAGAGGTGGACGAGCTGGAGGAATCTCCACAGAGTAATGAGGGTGATTTTCCACCTTTACCCTCAAGCACAGAAGGTGTGAGTGGCCCCCCTAGTGCAGACACCCCCCCAATAAGTCAGGGCCCTGAACCCCGCCAGGTCCCCCCCAGTAATGCCTGGAGCCGCGGTGCTCCATCTTTTTCCTCCGGCGCTCACTATACAGGTCAGGCCTTTAAAAGGAGAAATGTAGTGAGGTTTAAACACCGAGGCGCCAAAGAAGACCTCTCAGATCGGAGGCTTGTGGTCCGAGAACTCCTGTGTCGCCAGATAGGGTTCGTGCCAGCGGACATCTTGGCAGTCATTAATCTACCAGATAGACAGGGCTATGACGTCAGCTTCAAGGTCATGTCTAATCTGGATAGATTTTGGGCTACTTTCCCCAGGTTCAGAGACACTGACGATTGGAGTAAATTTATTTTTATTCCAATATCCAAGCCAGATACCGTCACGGTTAATATCCTGTTCTGGAATGAAGCCGTCCCTCCCCAGGACATTGTTGTGTGGCTCAGGAGACACTGTGACATGGTCTCTGATCTCACCAAGAACCGAGATGATGATGGTATCTGGACTGGAGGGTGGAAGGTTTTGGTGAAGCTGCGACAGCATAATAGTGTCACGTGGCATCTACCAAACTCCTTCTTCATTGGGAGAGAGAAAGGCGTCTGCTTCTACCCAGGTCAGCCCAGGAAGTGTTTTAAATGTGGCAGAGCCGGTCATGTCGCAAGTGTGTGCACTGTGGTCAAGTGCAATCTGTGCAGTGAGGTTGGCCACATAAGTGCAAACTGTCAGAACATCAGATGTAATCTATGTGGTGCGATGGGTCACCCTCACAGAGATTGTCCGGACGCATGGCACAATATCTGTAAGGAGCTTCCTGATGAGGAATTGTTAGAGGTAGATGCTGTAGAGGAGGAGGCCTTAATGTCAGGGTCAATTCTGACCAGACAAGAAGTCCAGCAGGGATCAGGTACTGCAGCTCCAGAACATGAGGTCCCAGATGCTGCACAGGGGAGTATGGAGGTTGTCCCTGAGGGCCAGCAACAGTCAGGGGTAGCTTCTTCTTCATCACCAGCAGTATTTGAGGAAAATAAGAGCAACAAGAGGAGGAAAAAAGACAAGTCCTCCCGTAAGCCTGAGGGTGAGTACAGCATGGCAGAGAGTGTCAAGAAGAAAGTCCATAAGGGGGCAGAGGTTATGGTCATATCCAACAGGTATGAAGTCCTGTCAGAGTCTGAGGGAGATTATGAGAAAGAACTGAAGAAAATAGATGATGAATGTGAAGGGGACACTGAGGATCCACCGACCAAAAGGAAACCCTATGCTGTAGAGTCCCAGGTAGAATCAGACATGGAGACAGGTGGTAAGCAGGGCAACTCCGACTCCGACCTATGATGATGGGTATTACCTCGCTGCTCTTCCTTTTGTGTTGTGTAATGATGGCCGGGTTCTCTTTAAAAGTGCTTTCCAGCAATGTCAACAGTATTAAAGTAAGAAAGACAAGGCACATAGTGTATGACCACCTGAGATCTATTGATGCAGATGTCATCTTCTTACAGGAGACGCGTCTGACCACATCTGGACTTCTACGTGAGGCTGAGGGGGAATGGAGGTCGGGTCCTTCTTTCTGGTCACTGGCTGTGGAGCCTTATGCCGGGGTTGCTATATTGTTCACCACCAATGATGTGACTGTACACAGACTGACAGAAGTTATTATGGGTCGGTGTCTGGTCCTGGAGGTCACAATCCATGGTAGACGACTCCGGCTCATTAATATCTATGGTCCACAGTCAGTGGCGGAAAGGGTCCAGTTATTTAGCGAGGTTAAGCCGTATCTTTTTACCTCTGTCCCAGTGGTGTTGGCTGGAGATTTCAATGTCACTAGGACATCGGGTGACAGATCCTCTGGCCGAGCAGTGACCAGGGACTCCAAGTTCCTAAATAGTATGATCCAGCAGGCAGGCCTCAGCGATGTGTTCACACAGGGTGGTAGGAAGCCAAAATTTACATACTCCTGTGCTGACAGGAACAGTCGCATTGATATGGCTTTTGTAAACCCTACAGAAGTGGTTAGTGGGATGTGTGAGAAAATTGTCCCTTTCTCTGATCACTTGGCCTTGTCATTCTGTTTGGGATCCATGAAGCGTCCAGATGTTGGTAGAGGGCTATGGAGACTTAACTCCAGTCTCCTGGAGGATCCTTTTGCCCAGGATTGTGTCCACTTTCTTTTTCAGCAACAACTAGAGAGAGTGGACTTTTATGATAGCATGGCTGACTGGTGGGAGGACGTCAAGGAGGAGATCAGATCCCTCTTGAGGAGACTGTCATTTAAGAAGGGGAAGAGTAAGTACAGCCAGTATCTCAAGCAGCGGAAAGAATTGGAGTCACTGTATTCGGCAGATGGGGGGGACCAGCAAAAGATAAACCGACTGAAATCTGAGATAAGGCAGTATCAGTACAGCAGGTACACCTCCCTGGTTCTGGAACGAGATTATGGTTCCTTAGGGTCACCTGATCCCTTTGAGAACTGCCGGGAGCGTGTAGTAAACAAGGTGGTCACAGGTCTCACTGACTCCCAGGGTGGTTTGCAGGAATCTCGGGAGGGTATCCTGGGGGTGGTGAGATCTTACTATACTGACTTATTTCAGAAGAAGGTTTTGGATAAAGAGAAGATGACACAATTCTTGGAGGCAACTCCAGGCCCTGATACTAATGATTTGGACTTCTCTACTTTAACAGCAGAATTAACGGTGGAGGAGGTTAAAGTGGCCATTGATAAATTACATCTGAAGAAGGCACCAGGTCCGGACGGTATTACCGCAGAATTCTATAAGAAATTCAGAGACCACTTGGCTCCAATCCTCGTGGACGTATATAAAAATTGTCTAGAAAATCACCTGATGCCTCCGTCCATGAGGGTGTCATCGCTAATTCTGCTTTCTAAAGGTAAGGAGCCTAGCGACATCAAGAACTGGAGGCCGATTGCCCTCTTGAATGTCGACAGGAAAATTATGGCAAAAATCCTTTTCTCTAGATTAGTCTGTTTGTCCCGGGCACTGTTGGCAGGCTGTCAGTTTGGCACAGTAAAAGGGCGGAACATCTCTGGAGCAGTCATCTCGATAAGGGAGATGTTTGAGAGATGTAAAGCTCTGAGGTGTGGGAGATATGTTGTTGGTCTTGACCAGGCTAAAGCCTTCGACAGAGTAGACCACGAGTATCTATGGGCCACTTTGTCAAAGTACGGTATTCCGGGGCAATTTATTGATTGGCTGAAAACCTTATATAGAGAGGCAGAGAGCTTTCCTCTGGTCAATGGTTGGCAGGGTGGCACGTTCAGGGTTGAGGCAGGGGTGAGACAGGGTTGCCCGTTGAGTCCACTGCTGTATGTGTTTGCCCTAGACCCGTTCCTGAGGTCGCTGCAGGAGTGTGATTTTCGGGGGGTACCGGTCCCCCACTGCTTGCCTCTGAGTGTTGTTGCCTATGCGGATGATGTGACTGTGGTGATATCTGGGCCTCGTGAGGTGCAGATGTTGTCGGCAGCCATCAGAAGCTACTCGAAGGGCTCAGGGTCTCTGGTCAACCTTGAGAAGAGTCAAGCTTTCTGGACACTGGATTCTGATCCAGACTTTGACCTGCCACAATTTGCGAAAGCCTCCACCTATATTAAGATCTTAGGGGTTAAATTTGGGAGGGACGATAACGCCAGGATAAATTGGGAGGAGAAGTTGGAAGCTGGAAATGCAAAGGTTCAGCGATGGAAGAACTGGAGGCTGACCTATAGAGAACGGGTTAAAATGCTGAAGACTTACCTGGTCCCTGTCTTCTTGTATGTCTCTGTCGTTTTTCCTTTGCCAGAATCTTTCTCAGCTAGGCTCTTTAGCCTGTTCTTCCAGCTTCTTTGGGGGAACAGGTTAAACCCAGTAAAAAGAGGGATCACCTACCTACAGAGGAGAGAGGGTGGGCTGGATATGTTAAATCCAAGGGTGTTCTTTGACTCCTTGTTCCTAAAAGTCAATTTTGGTGACCTGGACTCAGAGAACAGCTCCCTGTGGGTGAACAGTGTCAGGGACTGGATATTGCCTTTTGCAGAGTCTTGGGTGCGAGGCGGCAGTCTCAAGAGGGGTCGGTTGACTCGGGGCTTCCTCCCCCAGTACCTGGAATATGGTCTCCGATGCTTGAGAAACTGGCGGATTGATAAAGGGTGTATTGAGAGTAAGACCAGGAAAGAGCTGTACCTGACCATATGTAGGACTTTCTTTTATATACAGCCCGCATTAAAAGACTGTACAACAGTAACCTTAAAAGAAAGTCTGAGGTTTCTTAATGGAGTCAGGCTCCCCGCAAATTTTTTTGACATAGCCTGGCTGTCCTTGCATGGAAAGCTTTATGTTAAGGGGAATCTAAAACATCTGAGTGTGACAGAGCGTAAGTGTCCCTTAGGATGTCAACAGGAGGAGACAATGGCACATTTCTATCTGAGTGCGAGGAGGGGCAGAAAATATGGCAGGAGGTATCCTCTAGGTTAAAGATCCCTAGACTGCGGCATCTTACATACCCAGACATCATCTATGGGGTACCAGCCAGTATACATGACATTGACCTGGGGACCATGTACCTGATTATAACAGTCATTAAATACTACCACTGGCATACTAGAACAAAAGTCTCCGTACATAGCGAGCCGTTCCATCACAGGCAAGCGGTGATCCTGATCCTGTCAGAGCTGAGGTGGATAAAGAACTTAGAATGTAGGAAAAAGGAGAGAAACAGGACGTTATGGAGGAAGGTACATATGGTGGATGTGGACTGATCTTCATAATGGAATTGTGTTTATTACTGATCTATTTACTATATTTTCCTTTAACAGCAATGGACTATTGTTAAGTTAAAGTTATCATCATTATTATTATTTATACTGTTGGATATGTATGATTTCTGGTAAATGACCATTGTTTCTGTTCATTCAGATTGAATGTATTGTTATGTTTGTTTATACTAATAAAAATTGCCTCCTATGTACAAGAATATAACTACTATAATACTGCCTCCTATGTAAAAGAATATAACTACTATAATACTGCCTCCTATGTACAAGAATATAACTACTATAATACTGCTATGTACAAGAATATAACTACTATAATACTCCTCCTATGTACAAGAATATAACTACTATAATACTGCTTCTATGTACAAGAATATAACTACTATAATACTGCCTCCCATGTACAATAATATAACTACTATAATACTGCTCCTATGTACAAGAATATAACTACTATAATACTGCTTCTATGTACAAGAATATAACTACTATAATACTGCCTCCCATGTACAATAATATAACTACTATAATACTGCTCCTATGTACAAGAATATAACTACTATAATACTGCTTCTATGTACAAGAATATAACTTCTATAATACTGTCTCTTATGTACAAGAATATAACTACTATAATACTGCCTCCTATGTACAAGAATATAACTACTATAATACTGCCTCCTATGTACAAGAATATAACTACTATAATACTGCCTTCTATGTACAAGAATATAACTACTATAATACTGCCTCCTATGTACAAGAATATAACTACTATAATACTGCCTTCTATGTACAAGAATATAACTACTATAATACTGCCTCCTTTGTATAAGAATATAACTACTAAAATACTGCTCCTATGTACAGGAATATAACTACTATAATACTGCCTCCTATGTACAAGGATATAACTACTATATTACTGCCCCTATGTACAAGAATATAACTACTATAATACTGCTCCTATGTACAAGAATATAACTACTATA
The DNA here is from genome assembly GCF_014858855.1 of Bufo gargarizans. NCBI lineage: Eukaryota > Metazoa > Chordata > Amphibia > Anura > Bufonidae > Bufo > Bufo gargarizans. Next base: position 47,818,614 of record NC_058081.1, on the reverse strand, counting down.
ATACTGCTCCTATGTACAAGAATATAACTACTATAATACTGCTCCTATGTACAAGAATATAACTACTATAATACTGCTCCTATGTACAAGAATATAACTACTATAATACTGCTCCTATGTACAAGAATATAACTACTATAATACTGCTCCTATGTACAAGAATATAACTACTATAATACTGCTCCTATGTACAAGAATATAACTACTATAACACAGAGCCCACAGTATGTAGAATACCATACAAAGCTATTACGGTATGTACCTTGAGGGGCTGGCAGGGGACATAGAGAGCACATCATGTACATTTGAACCTCAAGATCCTTCATGTGCTATTTAGAGCACATATCGTTTGTCCTGTAATGTCTCACATATGTCCTGAACTCCTTAAAGGAGAAGTGAACTTTCATTCAGGGCATATAACTTCTATAATACTGCCTCCTTTGTATAAGAATATAACTACTATAATACTGCTCCTATGTACAGGAATATAACTACTATAATACTGCTCCTATGTACAAGAATATAACAACTATAACACTGCCTCCTATGTACAAGAATATAACTACTATAATACTGCTCCTATGTACAAGAATATAACTACTATAATACTGCCTCCTATGTACTAGAATATAACTACTATAATACTGCTCCTATATACAAGAATATAACTACTATAATACTGCCTCCTATGTACAAGAATATAACTACTATAATACTGCTCATATGTGCAATAATATAACTACTATAATACTGCTCCTATGTACAAGAATATAACTACTATAATACTGCTCCTATGTGCAATAATATAACTACTATAATACTGCTCCTATGTACAAGGATATAACTACTATAATACAGCCTCCTATGTACAAGGATATAACTACTATAACACAGAGCCCACAGTATGTAAAATACCATATAAAGAACACAGTTATTACGGTATATCTTAAGGGGCTGACAGGGGACATAAGGAGCACATCATGTACATTTGAACCTCAAGGTCCGTCCTATGCTATGAAGAGCACATATCGTTTGTGCTGTAACATCTTACCAATGTCCTGAACTCCTTAAAGGAGAAGAGAACATTCATTCAGGGCATTGGTGGTTCAGTGGTAGAATTCTCGCCTGCCACGCGGGAGGCCCGGGTTCGATTCCCGGCCAATGCAATGAGATAATCTTTTAAGTCTCACTATGCAGTTGACATAATTGTGTACATCTTTTTCTTCCTATTTGCTCAGTTTTACTGGAAATTCACTCAACCCGTGCCATTGAGTTCCGTGAGGTGCGACATGGTGCCCCATCTTGTTGGAAAAAACAGGACATTTTTTCTTCTGGTGTTAGTTGGTTATAAAACTGTTCAGAGATGTCCAGGTAAATTGCGGTATTCCCAATTCCCAGCTGATTTAAAGAAAACTGTTTGTGTTTCTGACACTGCACTCCAAATGCCAATTTTCTGGAGGTGAAGTGGTGTTATAGTCAGCAACCAGGTCCAGTAATTGTCAGACTCCTTCGGTTCCTGCACATGCGTTATTCGGTACGGTTTCAGGTTCAGAGATTTCAGCGCTCGCTGACACCTTGTTCCTGGTACACCAACTTGCCGAGACAGTCTTTTAGTTGATTTTTGCGGGTCTACTTGCAATCTGCTGCAATTTCATGCACAACTTCAGCCATCCTGATGGAAGCCTCTGTTTCTTCATGTTTGATGCCATTTCCTAACCAGACCCTGAATACAACGTCTAGCTGGTGGTTTTCTTCCTGGGTACTTGTCGGCAAAGGTCTCTTGCGTTTCCTTAATCGATCTGCTTCTCATATGGCCTTCCACACTCACTATTCACTGTTCCAGGGAGAACACCCTCTTTCTGACACAATAGGCCACTTTTATAAAACTGAATAATAAATCAGTCTTAGCTGCCCATAGCAACCAATCAGAGCTCAGCTTTCAGTTCCTACAGGGCTCTGAAAAAAGGAAAGATGAGCTCTGATTGGTTCCTATGGACAACTAAGACATATTTACTATTACAGTTTGATTTGGAGATATTAGAGGCAGGCTACTGTTTCGTGGGCCACCCTTTACATACTGGGATCACTGTGAGATGTACAGAGGAAGTTGGGATGCGAAAAAAATTAATAAATAAAGACCATGAAATACAGGTGCAAACAGCCAGAAAATGGATGCACACATGGATGCAGAATGGTCATTGTGTCCATTTTCAACGGCCGTCGTGTGTATGTAGCCTTATGAATATTTAATATTTTACTTATAAGGAAAATTAAAAAAATATTTCAATATGTTGAGAAGGCGTCCAATGAGAATGAACGTCCTTCGGAAATCTTTTGCATCTCAATATATAACCGAAAGTGATATCTCCATTAATTGGCTTCAGACAGACCTCGGAAGGACATGTTGACATCAAAGTTTCATGAAAAGTATTAGAGACGTCAAAAGGGTGGAGCACTCTTGGGGGTCAAGAAGTGTCTTTCCTAAGAACACACTTCACAATAAAAAGGTGACACTATCTCCACAATTTGAGGTTCTTTGCTATTTTCACACAGCACTGTGGGAAATTCTCAGCTCTCCAACTCCCGGACACAGGAGTCCTCATCTGGGATGGCATGTTCTCGTTGACTGTTTTACACTCATTGTAAATATACGTTGACTGTTCGATAGACTACATTTTTCTTGATTAGTTTTTTTCTGATTTCTTTGAACAACATAGAAACATTGAAACATAGAATGTGTCGGCAGATAAGAACCATTTGGCCCATCTAGTCTGCCCAATATACTGAATACTATGAATAGCCCCTGGCCCTATCTTACAGTATATGAAGGATGGCCTTATCCCATGCATGCTTAAAGAGGACCTTTCATCACAAAAAGTATGTAAACTGACTATACCGACGTGTAGAGCGGCGCCCAGGGATCCCCCTGCACTTACTGTTATCCCCGGCCGCCGCTGCGTTCTCCGGTTATAGCCTCCGGTCTGTTCCTAGTTAGGCTCCACCCAGGGGAACTTAGGCTCCACCCAGGGGAACCTGCCGGCGTCTCTTTCTCCTATGCTGTAGCGCTGGCCAATCGCAGCGCTCAGCTCATAGCCTGGCTTATGTTACTTATAGTAAACCACACTGATTGGTGATCACTAGATCCCAAGCTTTCCCCTACAGTAATATCAGATACCAAATTCCCATTTGTGAATACTAAATCTAAAATGGCCTCCTTCCGGGTTGGCTCCTCCACTACTTGCTGTAGAGATAATCCCAGTAGGGAATTTAGAATATCTGTACTCCTGGCAGAACTAGCTATTTTGGTTTTCCAGTTTACATCAGGAAGATTAAAGTCTCCCATAATGATAACTTCCCCTTTCAATGTCATTTTAGCTATTTCCTCAACTAGTAGATCATCTAATTCTTTGACTTGACTAGGTGGTCTATATATCACACCTACACGAGTTACCTTATGATTATTAAGCTGCAAGGTAACCCAAACTGACTCTAAATTGGTCTCGCTAACTTGTATCAAATTAGATTTAATGCTTTCTTTCACATACAGGGCCACCCCTCCCCCTTCTTGCCTTCTCTGTTTTTCCTGTATAGAGAGAACCCTGATATTGTTATATCCCAGTCATTACTCCCATTGATCCACGTCTCAGTAACAGCCACTACATCTATATTCTCAGATGCCATTATAGCCTCAAGTTCATTGATCTTATTCCCTAAACTGCGAGCATTTGTAGACAAGAATCTGAGCTTGTCATTTCTTAACCTTTGTGCTACTGGCATCTTCTGGCATTGTTCCCGGGGGGCAGTCGGACTGCTGGATTATCACTCTTTTGCCCCCCTTTCCTAGTTTAAATGCTCCTAAGCAAATACTTGGTACTGTTCACTGAGGACATTCGTTCCCTTGAGAGAAAGATGCAAACCATATTTCTTGTACAGTTCTTTTCCATTCCAACGAGAGCTAACATGAGACACAAAGCCAAACCCTTGGTTCAGACACCATTCACCAAGCCATACATTCAATGGCTTCACATGTCTTTGCATATATGATTCCAAAGGTGTAGGTTGGCTCCATTATATAGAAAAGGAATACAATAATAAAAAAAAAGAAGTAAAATAATAAAAATAAATCCTGGTCTGTATTTTTTATATTGACAAGGAATCATGGGCTAGTTGGTGCCCATCTGCCATCAATTTATATACCCATCTATATCCTCATATGGATGGATTTTCAAGAAACTTTCCAACCAAGATCACAATTTTAGGAACATCCTCTTGAACCTGCAGACCTTTTGCTGTCCCATCCATGATGTTGCCTCTCATTGTCTCTTAGTCACACTTTGTGGAGGCATGGAGAGGTGATAGAAGAATGGAGAAGTGTCAACATAACATCACAGTTCAACAGCTTCTGCCATTTGTCCCTCCTACTGAACTAACACCCTCCCCAATTATGCGATAAAAGTCCTGGGCCAAGTTTGCTTGGCATTTCTTCTGGTTTTGTTGGATTCCTGTGACTTTTTGATCTACATATAGTCACAAATTATATTGTGTTCAGTTTTTACAAGTGGTATAGGCTTCCGAACGTATAAATAACATGGACGGGTCAACGCAATCTCAAACTACTGAAACCATCTCCAAGATGACTACTGTAATAAAATATTTTGCACTTTTCTACAATTAAGAGCCATTTTAAATGATTCTCCTGCTGGACAGATAAGCCATAATTTGGCTGCATTTTATTACTAACTTGAGGTCATACGTCTGGAGACTTATTGTTCTACTGAATCAAAAGGTCTACATTACATTCTGTACATAGAACAATAGGAGCGTCCGGGTCTTGTGGCCATAAAATGGACGCTGATCGCTTCATTTTCATGCCACTTATAGTTGCCCAGTAATGTCCCCATAGTACTATGAGTAATGCCCCCTATAGTGCCCCCAATGAGCTATGCCTGCTATACTCATGCTAGTAATGCCCCTATAGTTGCCCAGTAATGTTGCCATAGTACTGTTATTAATGCCCCTATAGTGACCCCATTGACTAGTAAAACAGTAATGTCCCCCTATATTTCCCCCACTGTCCTATGTTTGCTATAGTGCTGCTAGTAATGCCCCCTATAGTACTCTTAGTAATGCCCACATAGCAAGTACAAAAAAGAATCGGATACTTGTTCCATTACATTTCATCTTCTGCAGTGCAGGCTGCAAACTCTTCCATTCTGCAGCCTTACAGGCCTTTGTTCTGGCTCATGTGGTTGTGATGATGTCATTGTGCCGTATGCGGCCCAGCACAGGCGGTCATGATATCATCATTGCCTCACGACTGCCTGTAGTCTATTATATTGCCACATAGGCTTCAGGCCACTTAGCCTGAAGCCTATGAGGTTGAACTGTGGTGCAGGAAGCCATCGTCTCCCCTTCTCTGGTCATGGGCTGCAATACAGTTGGATTCAGGAGGGGGGTTTGTGGCCACCCGCTGGTACATAGTTACCTGACGCTCCCAGCATTAGATAGTTATGTAGCCGGCCGGAAGCATGCAGGGGGCTCGGGTTGCCCACTGGGCATTGGCCCAAAGATAATTGTCCAGTCCACCCCTGTCTCCATGTCTTCCTTCTGTGACTCCAGACCTTCAGCTGTAAAGTAACCAGGCTGGCTACATTACGACTCCATCGCCACCTGGACACACTTCACAGGACACTTCTCTTTCTTTTCTTCTTCACAAGAATATAGAAACGTAGAGATATTCTATATTTAATATACATTGAATACTTTAGTGAGTAATTAACCCCCCCATTAATCTCTTGTATTTTCCCTGAATTTTTGACTTTCACTGTTTTTTTATTTTATTTAACAGAAAATAAACCAGAAATTACAATAGGAAATACTAAAACAGGGCTGACCAGCAATATCAGATCCAACCTGCTAACTAGGATGGTGCAATTTCTGAATAATCTGCACATAAAGGAATAAACCGGAAGGACAGCTGACCCTGACATGATACGAACACGCACCCATTAGATTTAGACTTGTCACTTGATGTATCATGAGGTCTTCCTATTGCTGGTTTTCAAACCTCCTCATCTGATATGTAAATGTTCAACCATTTTTGTGGTGATATGTCCAAAGAAGAATGACTTATCAACAGTCTCATCTTCAGTTCCTCTTCATGTGTCTCCTAGCCTCTGACCCCAAACTAATCATATAGAAGTGTGGATTGTCACCTGGACACACTTCCCCGACACACTTCTCTCCTCAACAAAGTCCTTTGATCCTCTCAGCCAGGGCTCTATGGACAGCCAGACTATCTGCTCCTGCCTGACATGTTGCCCCAGGGCTGCGATGAGTTATTTTGGTGCCCTAGGCAAAGCAGGCAACTTGCATCCCCACCCCTACCCCAAATCAATTTAAAGTGACCTTATCTTCTAATAAAAAGATTAAAACATATTTTAAAAGAGGCAAAAAAAAGGGCAGATCCAGTGACTTACAGGTGACGTCTCCACAACTTTTCTTCTCAAATTTGGCCCAGATCATCACAGGCAGAGGTCAGAGGTGTGCAGGACCCTCTGCCACATAAGAAGACCAGTATTAATATATGGCACATGGTAAATGTGTATATAATGCCCCCTTCTGTGGTGCTAGCTATATTGTGCCCCCTCTGTAGTGCCAGTATATAACACTCCCATCTGTAGTACCAGTATATAATGCTCCCCCTGTAGTGCCAGTATATAATGCTCCCCCTAGTGCCAGTATATAATACTCCCCTGTAGTACTTGTATATAATGTTCCCCCTGTAGTGCCAGTATATAATGCACCCCTCTTCCATGGTGCCCCAGATGGTTAATAGTTAAAAAACCTGACCTCACTCCCGTTCCTTGCCACATTCTGCGATGTGACCTCTTGAATTGTTCTACTGCTACATAAGCCTGAGGCCTATGAGGCTGAGAGACCGCAGATGCGGCTCTGATTGTCCCTTACAGGTAGCGAGGTGGCACCCTAGGTGGACGCCTACCCTTGTCTATCCATCGTCCAGGTCCTGGGTGGCCCTAATATCCCTGGAATCTCCATGTTAATAAAATCAGTCATATTCAGGCCTCAGACATACTCAGACATATACTGTACGTATTTTGCAGTCAACAAACCGTGGATCTACGAAATACGGATACTGGCTGTGTGCATCCCGCACTTTCCTATATCCCTATTATAGAAATGACTATTCTTATCTGCAAAACAGACAAGAATACGACTTGCTCTATAATTTGCAGAACAGCCACATGGATGTGGACAGCAGATGTATGCAGCCTACAAATATGGTCGGGTGCGTGAGGCTTAGTCTCAGGGCCTTTGTGTAGAAAATAGGGTTGTGGGCAACAAGGCCACTTTTCTAACCAATTTTTCTCAGTTTAAATATGTGCATAAAACAAAAATGTACTCACCAAAATTTTCATTTCCTGTAGTCCGTAGGCAGCACAATAACAAATGGGATATTAGTCCCCTAGGTACAACCGAAGAGACATATTTATTAACCATAACACTTAATTAGTCAATTACTCAATTATACCTCCTATAAAGGTTAGACCCAGTGAACCACACATTGTATTTGTATGCAGCAATAAAGGTGTATTAAGGGTGGGAAAGCTGTGCTGCCTACGGACTACAGGAAATGAACATTTCGGTGAGTAAATTTTTGTTTTCCTGGACGTCCTTTGGCAGCACAATAACATATGGGATTTGTACAGCAATGAGATCAGGGAGGGAGAGAGGAGAAGCCAGCTCTAACACTCTTTTCCCCCAAAAAGCCCCTTCTGCTTGTAGCATATCCAGTCTGTAGTGCTTCATGAATGCTGAACTTGAAGACCAGGTAGCTGCTGAACAGATTTGATGGATAGATACTTGGCCCAATTCCACCCAGGATGTGGCGGTTAAGCGAGTAGAGTGTTCCTTTATTTTTAGAGGGCACATACGATCACTGAGAGCATAACATTTTGGATGGTGGATCATATCCATCGTAATACGGTCGCTTTGTTTGGGCCTAGATGCTGAACAAACAGACTCTCTGTGGATCTGAAGGGCTTAGTTTTTTCCACATACAGTACATCAGGACTGTTCTCCTTACATCCAGAGTGTGCAGAGTCTCTTGCTCCATGTCCTGAGGATCAGGATATAGAACAGGTATAGTGATTTCCTGGTTAAGGTTGGCACTGGATGCCACCTTCGGAATAAAACCTGGCTGTCACGGACGGTGTACAGGAAACAAGACAAAGCAACATGCATATATGACTCACTGGATCCAAAAGCTAAGGAACCAAGGGAGACCCCTGCAGAAGACCTGGCACTTTCCCTGGCTGCTCAGCCTATGCAAAGATCCTAATGGTGGAGGTTTGCATATCCAGGAACCTTGACTATAAAGCCCTGAGCACCCTACAATAGTGAGGGGACACGACCACCGGCTCCCTACACAAGATACGGAGGGAGTCAGGGTCACCTGGGATCCAGCAAACAGAAAAAAACAGATAAAGGTACAACACTTAGCTTTGTAGCAAACAGGAGAACAAAGTCAGCATGCACACACACTCCAGGAAGTAGTATAAGCCGCCCAGAAAAGCATTTTGGGGAGGAATTTAAAGGGAAGCAATTAGTCCAACACATGACAGCTGAGAGAGGCTAACGAGAGGAGGAACTGAATACCACAACACAGAAACTCAAGGAGGAGGTTCTGAAAGGCCTCTGTCAGAGCTTCTCAGCTGTCTGGTTGTGACAGTACCCCTCCCTCTACGAGTGGACTCTGGACACTCAGAACCCACCTTCTCAGGATGGGACCTATGGAAAGCCCTGATGAGACGAGAGGCCTTAATGTCCGTCACTGGGACCCACATCCTCTCCTCAGGACCATACCCCTCCCAATGAACAAGGTACTGAAGAGAACCGCGGACAAGACGAGAATCCACAATCCTAGAGACCTGAAATTCAAGATTCCCATCAACCATAATCGGAGGAGGAGGCAAAGACGAGGGTACAATGGGTTGAACATAAGGTTTCAATAAGGACTTATGAAAAACATTATGGATCTTCCAAGTCTGAGGAAGATCAAGACGGTATGCAACAGGATTGATGACAGTCAGGATTTTGTAAGGCCCAATAAACCTAGGACCCAACTTCCAGGAGGGAACCTTCAATTTGATATTCTTGGTAGACAACCACACCAGATCACCAACATTCAGGTCCGGACCAAGCACACGTCTCTTATCTGCCACACGCTTATATCTCTCACTCATGCTCTTTAGATTATCCTGAATCTTTTGCCAAATAGATGACAAAGAGGAGGAGAATCTGTCCTCATCAGGTAAACCAGAAGACCCCTCTCCCGAGAAAGTCCCAAACTGCGGATGAAACCCATATGCACCAAAAAATGGTGACTTATCAGAGGACTCCTGACGACGGTTATTTAAAGCAAACTCAGCAAGGGACAAAAAAGAACACCAATCCTCTTGATTCTCCACCACAAAACAGCGCAGATATGTCTCCAGATTCTGATTGACGCGCTCTGTCTGGCCATTCGACTGTGGGTGGAAAGCAGAAGAGAATGACAACCGAACCCCCAAGCGAGAACAGAAAGACTTCCAGAATCTGGAAACAAACTGCGTGCCCCTATCAGAGACTATGTCTGAAGGAATACCGTGCAATTTGACAATGTGATCAATAAATGCCTGCGCCAGCGTCTTAGCATTGGGCAAACCAGGAAAAGGGATGAAATGCACCATTTTGCTAAAACGGTCCACCACCACCAGAATCACGGTCTTCCCCGAGGAACGAGGCAGGTCCGTTATGAAGTCCATGGACAGATGTGTCCAAGGACGGGAAGGAATGGGTAAGGGAAGGAGAGGACCTGATGGCCGTGAATGAGGGACTTTGGCACGAGCGCAAGTCTCGCAGGCTGCCACAAAACCCTCAACCGACTTACGAAGTGCAGGCCACCAGAATCTCCGAGTGATGAGATCCAGTGTGGCTCTTACCCCCGGGTGCCCAGCAAGGACCGTATCGTGGTGTTCTTTAAAAATCTTGTGTCTTAAAGCGAGAGGCACAAACAACCTCCCAGGAGGACAAAGATCAGGAGCCTCTGACTGGGCTGCCTGCACCTCTGCCTCCAATTCAGGAAAAAGAGCAGAGACCACCACACCTTCAGCCAAAATGGGACCCGGGTCTTCAAAATTCCCGCCTCCCGGAAAACAACGTGACAGGGCATCTGCCTTCACATTCTTAACTCCAGGGCGGAACGTGACAACAAAATTAAACCTAGAAAAGAACAAAGACCATCTGGCCTGTCTCGGGTTCAGACGCTTGGCTGACTCCAAGTAGGCCAGATTTTTATGGTCAGTAAATACGGTAATAGGGTGTCTGGCTCCCTCTAGCCAATGGCGCCATTCCTCAAATGCCAACTTGATGGCCAACAATTCCCTATCTCCCACATCGTAATTTCTCTCTGCGGAGGAGAGTTTTCTTGAGAAAAAGGCACACGGTCGCCAATTGGCAGGAGAGGAACCCTGAGACAAGACCGCCCCCACACCCACCTCAGAAGCATCAACCTCAACTATGAAGGGTAAAGAAACATCAGGTTGCACCAAGATGGGAGCGGAAGCAAAACTCTCCTTGATATCAGAAAAAGCCTTACGCGCCTCTACTGACCAAGAAGAAAAATCTACCCCCTTTCTGGTCATATCAGTGAGTGGTTTAACAATAGAAGAATAATTCAAAATTAACTTCCTGTAATAATTGGCAAAGCCCAAAAAACGCATCAGCGCCTTCTGATTCTCAGTAAGCTCCCACTCAAGCACAGCGCGGACCTTCTCGGGGTCCATGCGAAAACCAGAAGCGGAGAAAAGAAACCCCAGAAATTGAATTTCTGGAACCGCAAACACACATTTTTCCAGTTTCGCATATAATTTATTCTCCCGCAGGATGAGCAAGACCTGACATAAATGTTCCTTATGAGTTTTGAAATCGGGAGAAAAAAATCAAAATGTCATCCAAATACACCAATACAAATTTTCCCATCAAATGATAAAAAATGCTGTTCACGAAATGCTGAAAAACGGCTGGGGCATTCATCAAACCAAAAGGCATAACCAAATTTTCAAAATGGCCCTCAGGGGTATTGAAGGCCGTCTTCCATTCGTCCCCTTCTCTGACCCTGACCAGGTTGTATGCCCCTCTTAGATCTAATTTGGAAAAGACTTTAGCCCCAACAACCTGGTTAAACAGGTCCGGGATCAGAGGAAGCGGATAAGGGTCACGAATTGTGATATTGTTCAGCTCCCTGAAATCCAGACAAGGTCTTAAAGAACCATCTTTTTTCTTAACAAAGAAAAAACCAGCGGCAACAGGTGACTTCGAGGGTCGTATGTGTCCTTTTCTCAGACTCTCAGAGATATAAGCACGCATAGCGATCCTCTCAGGTTGGGAAAGATTGTATAAACAAGATTTAGGCAGCTTGGCGTCTGGGATGAGATTAATAGGGCAATCGTACTCCCTGTGCGGGGGCAAATCCTGAACTCCACTCTCAGAGAAGACATCCGAAAATTCAGAGAGAAAAGATGGTACAGTCTTAGTAGCCACCTCAGAAACAGATGTCATGAGGCAATTCTCTCTGCAAAAGTCACTCCAACCATTAATTTGCCTCGCTTGCCAATCAATGGTGGGGTTATGCTTAGTGAGCCAGGGCAGCCCCAACACCAGAGGGGTAGGTAAACCGCTAAGAACGAAACATGACACATCCTCAACATGAGCATCACTCACAATTAAATGGATATTGTGAACTATGCCCTTTAATGATTTTTGAGAAAGTGGAGCGGAATCGATAGCAAAAACAGGAATATCCTTTCCCAAAGTGCGCACCTGGAAACCATGAGTTATCGCAAATTGATTATCAATGAGATTGACCGCTGCTCCACTATCCACAAAAATCTCACAAAAAATGTTCTTGCTCTCTAGCGCCACCCTAGCCGGCAGGACAAAACGGGAACTACAAGCAAATGGAAAACCTTCAATTTCCGCCTCAACCCTGCCAATAGTAACAGACGGAACATTTTTAAAAGATTTTTTCCTGTTTGTTTCTTTATTACTCCCAGAAAACTGCCTGAATCTCCTAGAGGGACAAATATTTGCCAAATGATTTATACCTCCACAACAAAAACAAACCCTCCCATGCGGGCTGAATCTTCTATTGTAAGAAGCAATCAACCCCAGCTGCATGGGCTCCTGCTCAGAAGGGGCTGACAGCGACTGAGACCCCTGCGCACAGAATGGGACCGCTGCACTGTCCTGGGACTGAGTATGACAGGAAGGGGACATCTCTCCTCTCTCTCTAAGACGCCTGTCAATACGAACGGCCTGAGACATAGCAGAGTCCAAAGAAATAGGCCTCTCATGAAAGGCAAATGCATCTTTCAATCCCTCTGAAAGACCATGGCAAAATTGACTTCGGAGCGCAGCATCATTCCAACCAGTATCAGCTGCCCATCTCCGAAATTCTGAACAGTATATTTCTGCGGATTGTTTACCCTGGCATAATAGACGTAGTCTAGACTCAGCCAGAGCAATACGATCCGGATCATCATATATCTGACCCAGGGCTAAAAAGAATTCATCCACTGAACGGAGAGGCCGTGCCCCCTCCGGCAGCGAAAAGGCCCAGGACTGAGCGTTACCCCTGAGCAGCGATATAATGATCCCCACCCTCCGTTCCTCATCACCAGAGGAGTGGGGAAGAAGGCGAAAATGGAGTTTGCAAGCCTCTCTAAAACGCACAAAATTCTCACTACCCCCGGAGAACGTATCCGGGAGCGAGATCTTAGGCTCAGAGCAAACTCCATGAACGCAAGCTGAACCGGTCACTTGAAGCTGAGAAAAAGTCTTACGGAGATCAGCTACCTCCAATGAAAGACCCTGGAAACGTTCAGCCAAAAGTGAAACCGGATCCATGCTTGAGACGGTTATGGCGGCTTATAATGTCACGGACGGTGTACAGGAAACAAGACAAAGCAACATGCATATATGACTCACTGGATCCAAAAGCTAAGGAACCAAGGGAGACCCCTGCAGAAGACCTGGCACTTTCCCTGGCTGCTCAGCCTATGCAAAGATCCTAATGGTGGAGGTTTGCATATCCAGGAACCTTGACTATAAAGCCCTGAGCACCCTACAATAGTGAGGGGACACGACCACCGGCTCCCTACACAAGATACGGAGGGAGTCAGGGTCACCTGGGATCCAGCAAACAGAAAAAAACAGATAAAGGTACAACACTTAGCTTTGTAGCAAACAGGAGAACAAAGTCAGCATGCACACACACTCCAGGAAGTAGTATAAGCCGCCCAGAAAAGCATTTTGGGGAGGAATTTAAAGGGAAGCAATTAGTCCAACACATGACAGCTGAGAGAGGCTAACGAGAGGAGGAACTGAATACCACAACACAGAAACTCAAGGAGGAGGTTCTGAAAGGCCTCTGTCAGAGCTTCTCAGCTGTCTGGTTGTGACAGTACCCCTCCCTCTACGAGTGGACTCTGGACACTCAGAACCCACCTTCTCAGGATGGGACCTATGGAAAGCCCTGATGAGACGAGAGGCCTTAATGTCCGTCACTGGGACCCACATCCTCTCCTCAGGACCATACCCCTCCCAATGAACAAGGTACTGAAGAGAACCGCGGACAAGACGAGAATCCACAATCCTAGAGACCTGAAATTCAAGATTCCCATCAACCATAATCGGAGGAGGAGGCAAAGGACGAGGGTACAATGGGTTGAACATAAGGTTTCAATAAGGACTTATGAAAAACATTATGGATCTTCCAAGTCTGAGGAAGATCAAGACGGTATGCAACAGGATTGATGACAGTACAGGATTTTGTAAGGCCCAATAAACCTAGGACCCAACTTCCAGGAGGGAACCTTCAATTTGATATTCTTGGTAGACAACCACACCAGATCACCAACATTCAGGTCCGGACCAAGCACACGTCTCTTATCTGCCACACGCTTATATCTCTCACTCATGCTCTTTAGATTATCCTGAATCTTTTGCCAAATAGATGACAAAGAGGAGGAGAATCTGTCCTCATCAGGTAAACCAGAAGACCCCTCTCCCGAGAAAGTCCCAAACTGCGGATGAAACCCATATGCACCAAAAAATGGTGACTTATCAGAGGACTCCTGACGACGGTTATTTAAAGCAAACTCAGCAAGGGACAAAAAAGAACACCAATCCTCTTGATTCTCCACCACAAAACAGCGCAGATATGTCTCCAGATTCTGATTGACGCGCTCTGTCTGGCCATTCGACTGTGGGTGGAAAGCAGAAGAGAATGACAACCGAACCCCCAAGCGAGAACAGAAAGACTTCCAGAATCTGGAAACAAACTGCGTGCCCCTATCAGAGACTATGTCTGAAGGAATACCGTGCAATTTGACAATGTGATCAATAAATGCCTGCGCCAGCGTCTTAGCATTGGGCAAACCAGGAAAAGGGATGAAATGCACCATTTTGCTAAAACGGTCCACCACCACCAGAATCACGGTCTTCCCCGAGGAACGAGGCAGGTCCGTTATGAAGTCCATGGACAGATGTGTCCAAGGACGGGAAGGAATGGGTAAGGGAAGGAGAGGACCTGATGGCCGTGAATGAGGGACTTTGGCACGAGCGCAAGTCTCGCAGGCTGCCACAAAACCCTCAACCGACTTACGAAGTGCAGGCCACCAGAATCTCCGAGTGATGAGATCCAGTGTGGCTCTTACCCCCGGGTGCCCAGCAAGGACCGTATCGTGGTGTTCTTTAAAAATCTTGTGTCTTAAAGCGAGAGGCACAAACAACCTCCCAGGAGGACAAAGATCAGGAGCCTCTGACTGGGCTGCCTGCACCTCTGCCTCCAATTCAGGAAAAAGAGCAGAGACCACCACACCTTCAGCCAAAATGGGACCCGGGTCTTCAAAATTCCCGCCTCCCGGAAAACAACGTGACAGGGCATCTGCCTTCACATTCTTAACTCCAGGGCGGAACGTGACAACAAAATTAAACCTAGAAAAGAACAAAGACCATCTGGCCTGTCTCGGGTTCAGACGCTTGGCTGACTCCAAGTAGGCCAGATTTTTATGGTCAGTAAATACGGTAATAGGGTGTCTGGCTCCCTCTAGCCAATGGCGCCATTCCTCAAATGCCAACTTGATGGCCAACAATTCCCTATCTCCCACATCGTAATTTCTCTCTGCGGAGGAGAGTTTTCTTGAGAAAAAGGCACACGGTCGCCAATTGGCAGGAGAGGAACCCTGAGACAAGACCGCCCCCACACCCACCTCAGAAGCATCAACCTCAACTATGAAGGGTAAAGAAACATCAGGTTGCACCAAGATGGGAGCGGAAGCAAAACTCTCCTTGATATCAGAAAAAGCCTTACGCGCCTCTACTGACCAAGAAGAAAAATCTACCCCCTTTCTGGTCATATCAGTGAGTGGTTTAACAATAGAAGAATAATTCAAAATTAACTTCCTGTAATAATTGGCAAAGCCCAAAAAACGCATCAGCGCCTTCTGATTCTCAGTAAGCTCCCACTCAAGCACAGCGCGGACCTTCTCGGGGTCCATGCGAAAACCAGAAGCGGAGAGAAAGAAACCCCAGAAATTGAATTTCTGGAACCGCAAACACACATTTTTCCAGTTTCGCATATAATTTATTCTCCCGCAGGATGAGCAAGACCTGACATAAATGTTCCTTATGAGTTTTGAAATCGGGAGAAAAAAATCAAAATGTCATCCAAATACACCAATACAAATTTTCCCATCAAATGATAAAAAATGCTGTTCACGAAATGCTGAAAAACGGCTGGGGCATTCATCAAACCAAAAGGCATAACCAAATTTTCAAAATGGCCCTCAGGGGTATTGAAGGCCGTCTTCCATTCGTCCCCTTCTCTGACCCTGACCAGGTTGTATGCCCCTCTTAGATCTAATTTGGAAAAGACTTTAGCCCCAACAACCTGGTTAAACAGGTCCGGGATCAGAGGAAGCGGATAAGGGTCACGAATTGTGATATTGTTCAGCTCCCTGAAATCCAGACAAGGTCTTAAAGAACCATCTTTTTTCTTAACAAAGAAAAAACCAGCGGCAACAGGTGACTTCGAGGGTCGTATGTGTCCTTTTCTCAGACTCTCAGAGATATAAGCACGCATAGCGATCCTCTCAGGTTGGGAAAGATTGTATAAACAAGATTTAGGCAGCTTGGCGTCTGGGATGAGATTAATAGGGCAATCGTACTCCCTGTGCGGGGGCAAATCCTGAACTCCACTCTCAGAGAAGACATCCAAAAATTCAGAGAGAAAAGATGGTACAGTCTTAGTAGCCACCTCAGAAACAGATGTCATGAGGCAATTCTCTCTGCAAAAGTCACTCCAACCATTAATTTGCCTCGCTTGCCAATCAATGGTGGGGTTATGCTTAGTGAGCCAGGGCAGCCCCAACACCAGAGGGGTAGGTAAACCGCTAAGAACGAAACATGACACATCCTCAACATGAGCATCACTCACAATTAAACGGATATTGTGAACTATGCCCTTTAATGATTTTTGAGAAAGTGGAGCGGAATCGATAGCAAAAACAGGAATATCCTTTCCCAAAGTGCGCACCTGGAAACCATGAGTTATCGCAAATTGATTATCAATGAGATTGACCGCTGCTCCACTATCCACAAAAATCTCACAAAAAATGTTCTTGCTCTCTAGCGCCACCCTAGCCGGCAGGACAAAACGGGAACTACAAGCAAATGGAAAACCTTCAATTTCCGCCTCAACCCTGCCAATAGTAACAGACGGAACATTTTTAAAAGATTTTTTCCTGTTTGTTTCTTTATTACTCCCAGAAAACTGCCTGAATCTCCTAGAGGGACAAATATTTGCCAAATGATTTATACCTCCACAACAAAAACAAACCCTCCCATGCGGGCTGAATCTTCTATTGTAAGAAGCAATCAACCCCAGCTGCATGGGCTCCTGCTCAGAAGGGGCTGACAGCGACTGAGACCCCTGCGCACAGAATGGGACCGCTGCACTGTCCTGGGACTGAGTATGACAGGAAGGGGACATCTCTCCTCTCTCTCTAAGACGCCTGTCAATACGAACGGCCTGAGACATAGCAGAGTCCAAAGAAATAGGCCTCTCATGAAAGGCAAATGCATCTTTCAATCCCTCTGAAAGACCATGGCAAAATTGACTTCGGAGCGCAGCATCATTCCAACCAGTATCAGCTGCCCATCTCCGAAATTCTGAACAGTATATTTCTGCGGATTGTTTACCCTGGCATAATAGACGTAGTCTAGACTCAGCCAGAGCAATACGATCCGGATCATCATATATCTGACCCAGGGCTAAAAAGAATTCATCCACTGAACGGAGAGGCCGTGCCCCCTCCGGCAGCGAAAAGGCCCAGGACTGAGCGTTACCCCTGAGCAGCGATATAATGATCCCCACCCTCCGTTCCTCATCACCAGAGGAGTGGGGAAGAAGGCGAAAATGGAGTTTGCAAGCCTCTCTAAAACGCACAAAATTCTCACTACCCCCGGAGAACGTATCCGGGAGCGAGATCTTAGGCTCAGAAGCAAACTCCATGAACGCAAGCTGAACCGGTCACTTGAAGCTGAGAAAAAGTCTTACGGAGATCAGCTACCTCCAATGAAAGACCCTGGAAGCGTTCAGCCAAAAGTGAAACCGGATCCATGCTTGAGACGGTTATGGCGGCTTATAATGTCACGGACGGTGTACAGGAAACAAGGACAAAGCAACATGCATATATGACTCGCTGGATCCAAAAGCTAAGGAACCAAGGGAGACCCCTGCAGAAGACCTGGCACTTTCCCTGGCTGCTCAGCCTATGCAAAGATCCTAATGGTGGAGGTTTGCATATCCAGGAACCTTGACTATAAAGCCCTGAGCACCCTACAATAGAGAGGGGACACGACCACCGGCTCCCTACACAAGATACGGAGGGAGTCAGGGTCACCTGGGATCCAGCAAACAGAAAATAACAGATAAAGGTACAACACTTAGCTTTGTAGCAAACAGGAGAACAAAGTCAGCATGCACACACACTCCAGGAAGTAGTATAAGCCGCCCAGAAAAGCATTTTGGGGAGGAATTTAAAGGGAAGCAATTAGTCCAACACATGACAGCTGAGAGAGGCTAACGAGAGGAGGAACTGAATACCACAACACAGAAACTCAAGGAGGGGGTTCTGAAAGGCCTCTGTCAGAGCTTCTCAGCTGTCTGGTTGTGACACTGGCATTGTACGAAGTACCAGACAGTCACCTTGATCTCTCAGATAAGGCTCTTTGTAAGATAATGTGTGTAGCTCACTAATTCTCCTGGCTGAGGTGATAGCGACTAAAAAGAATGTTTTTAGGGAGAACCAGTGTATTTGGGCCTCTTGCAAAGGTTCAAATGGAGGTTTGGTCAATGCTGTAACAACTACAGATAAGTCCCAGGATGGAAGAGGAGGTTGGACTGTAAGATTTAGGATGTTCAAGGCTCTGAAGAAAGATCTAATTAGACTGTGATTAGAGAATCTTCCTTGCAGCTGTGCATTAATAGTGGTAAAATGTACCTTTAAGGTGTTTAGTTTGAGACATTTTTTTACACCATCCTGTAGGAACTGAAGGACTGTTTCTGTGTCTGCTGAATTGACCGAGCACCGGTTATTATAAATTTTCCAAACTCTGTTGCAAACTTTTACTGTATTAGGCTTTTTAGCTGATAAAGATTGTATAGATCACCTCTGTGGAGAGGCCTAAGTCGAGTAGTTTTTTCTGCTCAGCCTCCAAGCCGTAAAATGTAATGTTTGTGGATTAGGATGTGTCAGTTATATGTGAGTTAGAAGGTTTTGCAGTAACGGTAGTTTCCACAATCTGCCCCCTGAGAGGGTCATGGCTAGAGAGACCATCTATTCCCACCGACTGGTGAGATTGGTAGAGGGCACAGAACCTTTTTACCTTGGCATTGTGTTGTGTTGCCATAGCATCCAGGGTCGGCTGACCCATCTGCTTGACCACTTGTTTGAAAACCATAGACTTTCCCTCTGCTGAGGCAATCTGCCATTATGTTGAGAGTCCCTTTGATGTGTATGGCTGATATGCCTGCCATATAAGTCTCTGCTCAATTCATCAATTGCCTGCACTCTGCCGTTAACTGGGGACTCCTGGTACCGCCTTGTTTGTTGAAATATAATAGATGGTTGTCAGATTGTCAGATTGTACTTGAATGTGACAACTGCTTAGGTGATCTTGAAAATGTAAGAGAGACAGTCTGACAGCTCTCATTTCCTTCATATTGGATGACATTGGAATGTCAGACTCTTCCCACTGGTTAGGCGAGATGGCATGAGCCACCACTTTAGATCTTGTCGAGTGGCTGGAGTAGAGCTTTGTCCAGAGTGTTTTGTGACTTGTTTCATACTGACAAGATATTGTTTTGTAGGGACCTGATATGAGCTTTGGCCCAAGGAACAGCGTCTATTGATGAGGTCAAGAGACCCAAAATTTTCATGGCATTCCTGACAGACATCTTTGGATGAGTAATGAGAAGAGAAATTTCCTGGATAATCTTTTGTATCCTTGGAGTGGACAATCTGATGTTCATCTTGCAAGAATCTATCACAAAACCCCAAAAAGTTATTGTTTGAGTCGGCTCCAGGTGGGACTTTTTGTGATTTATCAGGAACCCGTACTGTTGTATCAGAGAAGTGGTTGCTTGCAGGTCTTTCCTCAGATGATCTCTGGAGGATGCTCTTATTAGCCAGTCGTCTAGATATGGAACTACTGAGATTCCCCTCAGTCTGAGGGCTGCTTACAGGACTACTGTAATCTTTGTAAACACACAAGGTGCCGATGATATCCCAAAGGGGAGACATGTAAACTGAAGGTGTCTTTTCCCTTTGTGTGAACATAATGCTACTCTCAGATACTTCCGAAGCTTGGGGAGTATAGGTACATGTAGATAGGCGTCCTTCAAGTCTATCGTTGCTAGGTAGTCTTCTTTTTGTAGGAGGTCTATTACTGTCTGGATCGTCTCCATCTTGAACTTCCGTTTCACAAGGTATTTGTTGAGAAAGGTCAGATCTATGACTAATCTCCATTTGTTTCCTGGCTTCGGAATAGCAAATACTTTTGAGAAGACTCCTTTTCCTTTTTGCAAAATGGGAAGATCTTCCAATGCCCCCCTTTTTTTTTTTTTACAAATTCTTGAATTAGTATAGGAATAACAGGATCTTGTGTCCTGTTGAGTAAAAAATGATCTGGAGGAAACTTTCTGAATTCTAGAGAATATCCTCTCTGTATGATTGAAGTTACCCAGCCGTCTGATGAGGTTTTTGACCACTGGGGAAAAAAATGTTTGTAGTCTTGCGCCTACTCATACTGGTTTTCTTCTGGCGTCATAGGACAGCAGGTTTCTGGCCAGCACCCTTCTTTTTGAAGGAGGTTCCTTGATCTCTTCCTCTGAATCTTCTCTGATGATCAGCCTCTCTATTTCTTCTGCATCTCGGGGATCTTCTCCTTTGATTACGAAAGGATCTGAAATGGATAAACTTCCTCTTGTACTCTGGAAATGTAACACCTTTCCCTTCGCTTAGAGATTCCAATATTTTTTCCAGCTGAGGTCCAAACAATGAACCAGACTGAAAAGGTAGGTCGCAGAAGTGATTTTTGGACAGGACATCCCTAGGCCACAGTTTTATCCATAAGGCCCTTCTGGCCCCGTTAGACAAGGCCATAGATCTTGAGGCGAATTTTGACACATCTAATAGTGTATCACACAGGAACTCAGAGGCTGATTTGATTAATAGAATATTTGCTAAAATATTTTCTCTAGAAACCCCTTCCTCCAAATCAAGATTAAGCTGACTGATCCAGATACAAAGTGCTCTGGCCACTGCGATAGAAGCTTATGCTGCTTGACAACTGGCGGCTGAGGAAGCGTAAGTTTTTTTTCAACATGGACTCTGCCTTTCTATCCATAGGATCTTTTAATAAACATGCTTCTTCAGAAGGAAAAAACACTTTTTTTGAAAGCCTTGAAATGGCAAGGTCTACTTTAGGGGTTTTAGCCCAATCCTCTGAATTTCTCATCCAATTTATACACATTTTTAAATCTTGCGCCTGTGTCAGATTTCTTTTTAGGCCTATCCCAATCTTGCTGGAGCAATTCCTTCAGCACAGGGTGACTAGGGAAAACCTTGTTACTGCAGTGTGGAAAAATAAAAGTTTTTCTCTTTTTGTCTTATTATCAACATTTTTGTCTGATTCTACAGTCTCTTTAACAGCTTTTATTGGGCATTAACTTTCTCTTTATGCAATAAATAATATTCCTCAGAGTCGTCACAATCCGAATTCTCTGAAACTATTTCCCCTTCAGGGACAGATGAAGGATCAGACACAGAAACTGGGGGAAACTGCTGATTTTTTTTCTAGATTTATGTGTACAAAATATTCAAAAATCTCAACTAATTGGCCTTGAAACCAGGTGAGAAAATCTCCAGCTTGAGACTGTATAGATGATGATTGGCTTTTACAATCAGTGCATAAACCAGAGGAGCTTTCATCAGGCAGGGGTTGCTGGCACTTTAAACATAGTCAGTCTCTTTCTTTTCCTGCTGGCATCATTAGGAGAAGACAGAGGGGATGGCAGACTAGCAGAGCGTGCTAGTGGTAAAGCGTGCCAGAGGTTTATAGCCTGGGAAACCCCGGTGGCGTGCGGCGTCACTCTGCGCACGGCTCCAGCTCTTCTGACCGTGAGACGCGTGCGTCGGATCGCGAGCAGAGGGCCAGCTGATCCGTCCGGCCTCATCCTTGGAGCGCTTGTACAAGCTGTTTACAGGCCGGTATTTTACCAGTAGACTGGAATATAACCACAGCCACAGCTATATTGTGTGACCAGGGTGCAAAACAACCACTTGGTAAAGCCTCAGGTCGAGGGACAGGGAACTCCCCATGTGTACAACCTGGGAAACGTTTGAAAAACAAATCGGATGCAAGCACCCAGAGGCTTTGTCTCTTCAGTACCTAGAGGGATAAACTAAATACAATGTGTGGTTCACTGAGTCTGACCTGTATAGGAGGTATAATTGAGTAATTGACTAATTAAGTGTTATTGCTAAGAAATCTGTCTCTTCGGTTGTATCTAGGGGACTAACATCCCATTTGTTATTGTGCTGCCGTAGGACGTCCAGGAAATAAAATATAAGACATACAGCATCCACAAAATAATACCTCCCTACATAATAGAAATAGCTATATTTTTTTTATCTCAGCGTCACTTTATATGTTACTGTAACAGTTAAAGCGTTTCAGGATGATACACAGGAGTCTGTTTCCCCCACCCTGCAGACTGCAGACCTAGGATTTAGACTATTTCAGATCTACTCCTATGTACAAGAATATAACTACTATAATACTGCTCCTATGTACAAGAATATAACTACTATTATACTGCTCCTATGTACAAGAATATAACTACTATTATACTGCCTCCTATGTACAAGAATATAACTACTATAATACTGCTCCTATGTACAAGAATATAACTACTATAATACTGCTCCTATGTACAAGAATATAACTACTATAATACTGCTCCTACGTACAAGAATATAACTACTATAATACTGCTCCTATGTACAAGAATATAACTGTTATAATACTGCTCCTATGTACAAGAATATAACTACTATAATACTGCTTCTATGTACAAGAATATAACTACTATAATACTGCTCCTATGTACAAGAATATAACTGTTATAATACTGCTCCTATGTACAAGAATATAACTACTATAATACTGCTTCTATGTACAAGAATATAACTGTTATAATACTGCTCCTATGTACAAGAATATAACTACTATAATACTGCCCCTATGTACAAGAATATAACTACTATAATACTGCTCCTATGTACAAGAATATAACTGCTATAATACTGCCTCCTATGTACAAGAATATAGCTACTATAACACTGCTCCTATGTACAAGAATATAACTACTATAATACTGCTCCTATGTACAAGAATATAACTACTATAATACTGCTCCTATGTACAAGAATATAACTACTATAATACTGCTCCTATGTACAAGAATATAACTACTATAATACTGCTCCTATGTACAAGGATATAACTACTATAACACAGAGCCCACAGTATGTAGAATACCATACAAAGAACACAGCTATTACGGTATGTACCTTGAGGGGCTGGCAGGGGACATAGAGAGCACATCATGTACATTTGAACCTCAAGATCCTTCATGTGCTATTTAGAGCACACATCGTTTGTCCTGTATCGTCTCACATATGTCCTGAACTCCTTAAAGGAGAAGTGAACTTTCATTCAGGGCATATAACTTCTTTAATACTGCCTCCTTTGTATAAGAATATAACTACTATAATACTGCTCCTATGTACAGGAATATAACTACTATAATACTGCTCCTATGTACAAGAATATAACTACTATAATACTGCTCCTATGTATAAGAATATAACTACTATAATACTGCCTCCTATTTACAAGAATATAACTACTATAATACTGCTCATATGTGCAATAATATAACTACTATAATACTGCTCCTATGTACAAGAATATAACTACTATAATACTGCTCCTATGTACAAGAATATAACTACTATAATACTGCCTCCTATGTACAAGAATATAACTACTATAATACTGCTCCTATGTACAAGAATATAACTACTATAATACTGCCTCCTATGTACAAGAATATAACTACTATAATACTGCTCCTATGTGCAAGAGTAAAACTACTATAATACTGCTCCTATGTACAAGAATATAACTACTATAATACTGCTCCTATGTACAAGGATATAACTACTATAATACTGCTCCTATGTACAAGAATATAACTACTATAATACTGCTCATATGTGCAATAATATAACTACTATAATACTGCTCCTATGTACAAGAATATAACTACTATAATACTACCTCCTATGTACAAGGATATAACTACTATAATACTGCTCCTATGTGCAAGAATATAACTACTATAATACTGCTCCTATGTACAAGAATATAACTACTATAATACTGCCTCCTATGTACAAGAATATAACTACTATAATACTGCTCCTATGTGCAAGAGTAAAACTACTATAATACTGCTCCTATGTACAAGAATATAACTACTATAATACTGCTCCTATGTACAAGGATATAACTACTATAATACTGCTCCTATGTACAAGAATATAACTACTATAATACTGCTCCTATGTACAAGAATATAACTACTATAATACTGCTCATATGTGCAATAATATAACTACTATAATACTGCTCCTATGTACAAGAATATAACTACTATAATACTACCTCCTATGTACAAGGATATAACTACTATAATACTGCTCCTATGTGCAAGAATATAACTACTATAATACTGCTCATATGTGCAATAATATAACTACTATAATACTGCTCCTATGTACAAGAATATAACTACTATAATACTGCTCCTATGTACAAGAATATAACGACTATAATACTGCATCCTATGTACAAGGATATAACTACTATAATACTGCTCCTATGTACAATAATGTAACTACTATAATACTGCCTCCTATGTACAAGAATATAACTACTATAATACTGCCCCTATGTACAGGAAAATAACTACTATAATACTGCTCCTATGTACAAGAATATAACTACTATAATACTGCTCCTATGTACAAGGATATAACTACTATAATACTGCTCCTATGTACAATAATGTAACTACTATAATACTGCCTCCTATGTATTAGGATATAACTACTATAACACAGAGCCCACAGTATGTAAAATACCATATAAAGAACACAGTTATTACGGTATATCTTAAGGGGCTGACAGGGGACATAAGGAGCACATCATGTACATTTGAACCTCAAGGTCCGTCCTATGCTATGAAGAGCACATATCGTTTGTGCTGTAACATCTTACTAATGTCCTGAACTCCTCAAAGGAGAAGAGAACATTCATTCAGGGCATTGGTGGTTCAGTGGTAGAATTCTCGCCTGCCACGCGGGAGGCCCGGGTTTGATTCCCGGCCAATGCAATGAGATAATCTTTTAAGTCTCACTATGCAGTTGACATAATTGTGTACATCTTTTTCTTCCTATTTGCTCAGTTTTACTGGAAATTCACTCAACCCGTGCCATTGAGTTCCGTGAGGTGCGACATGGTACCCCATCTTGTTGGAAAAAGCAGGACATTTTTTCTTCTGGTGTTAGTTGGTTATAAAACTGTTCGGAGATGTCCAGGTAAATTGCGGTATTCCCAATTCCCAGCTGATTTAAAGAAAACTGTTTGTGTTTCTGACACTGCACTCCAAATGCCAATTTTCTGGAGGTGAAGTGGTGTTATAGTCAGCAACCAGGTCCAGTAATTGTCAGACTCCTTCGGTTCCTGCACATGCGTTATTCGGTACGGTTTCAGGTTCAGAGATTTCAGCGCTCGCTGACACCTTGTTCCTGATACACCAACTTGCCGAGACAGTCTTTTAGTTGATTTTTGCGGGTCTACTTGCAATCTGCTGCAATTTCATGCACAACTTCATCCATCCTGATGGAAGCCTCTGTTTCTTCATGTTTGCTGCCATTTCCTAACCAGACCCTGAATACAACGGCTAGCTGGTGGTTTTCTTCCTGGGTACTTGTCGGCAAAGGTCTCTTGCGTTTCCTTAATCGATCTGCTTCTCATATGGCCTTCCACACTCACTATTCACTGTTCCAGGGAGAACACCCTCTTTCTGACACAATAGGCCACTTTTATAAAACTGAATAATAAATCAGTCTTAGCTGCCCATAGCAACCAATCAGAGCTCAGCTTTCAGTTCCTACAGGGCTCTGAAAAAAGGAAAGATGAGCTCTGATTGGTTCCTATGGACAACTAAGACATATTTACTATTACAGTTTGATTTGGAGATATTAGAGGCAGGCTACTGTTTCGTGGGCCACCCTTTACATACTGGGGTCACTGTGAGATGTACAGAGGAAGTTTGGATGCGAAAAAATTAATAAATAAAGACCATGAAATACAGGTGCAAACAGCCAGAAAATGGATGCACACATGGATGCAGAATGGTCATTGTGTCCATTTTCAACGGCCGTCGTGTGTATGTAGCCTTATGAATATTTAATATTTTACTTATAAGGAAAATTAAAAAAATATTTCAATATGTTGAGAAGGCGTCCAATGAGAATGAACGTCCTACGGAAATCTTTTGCATCTCAATATATAACCGTAAGTGATATCTCCATTAATTGGCTTCAGACAGACCTCGGAAGGACATGTTGACATCAAAGTTTCATGAAAAGTATTAGAGACGTCAAAAGGGTGGAGCACTCTTGGGGGTCAAGATCATCTAATTCTTTGACTTGGCTAGGTGGTCTATATATCACACTTACACGAGTTACCTTATGATTATTAAGCTGCAAGGTAACCCAAACTGACTCTAAATTGGTCTCGCTAACTTGTATCAAATTAGATTTAATGCTTTCTTTCACATACAGGGCCACCCCTCCCCCTTCTTGCCTTCTCTGTTTTTCCTGTATAGAGAGAACCCTGATATTGTTATATCCCAGTCATTACTCCCATTGATCCACGTCTCAGTAACAGCCACTACATCTATATTCTCAGATGCCATTATAGCCTCAAGTTCATTGATCTTATTCCCTAAACTGCGAGCATTTGTAGACAAGAATCTGAGCTTGTCATTTCTTAACCTTTGTGCTACTGGCATCTTCTGGCATTGTTCCGGGGGGCAGTCGGACTGCTGGATTATCACTCTTTTGCCCCCCTTTCCTAGTTTAAATGCTCCTAAGCAAATACTTGGTACTGTTCACTGAGGACATTCGTTCCCTTGAGAGAAAGATGCAAACCATCTTTCTTGTACAGTTCTTTTCCATTCCAACGAGAGCTAACATGAGACACAAAGCCAAACCCTTGGTTCAGACACCATTCACCAAGCCATACATTCAATGGCTTCACATGTCTTTGCATATATGATTCCAAAGGTGTAGGTTGGCTCCATTATATAGAAAAGGAATACAATAATAAAAAAAATAAGTAAAATAATAAAAATAAATCCTGGTCTGTATTTTTTATATTGACAAGGAATCATGGGCTAGTTGGTGCCCATCTGCCATCAATTTATATACCCATCTATATCCTCATATGGATGGATCTTCAAGAAACTTTCCAACCAAGATCACAATTTTAGGAACATCCTCTTGAACCTGCAGACCTTTTGCTGTCCCATCCATGATGTTGCCTCTCATTGTCTCTTAGTCACACTTTGTGGAGGCATGGAGAGGTGATAGAAGAATGGAGAAGTGTCAACATAACATCACAGTTCAACAGCTTCTGCCATTTGTCCCTCCTACTGAAATAACACCCTCCCCAATTATGCGATAAAAGTCCTGGGCCAAGTTTGCTTGGCATTTCTTCTGGTTTTGTGACTACATATAGTCACAAATTATATTGTGTTCAGTTTTTACAAGTGGTATAGGCTTCCGAACGTATAAATAACATGGACGGGTCAACGCAATCTCAAACTACTGAAACCATGTCCAAGATGTCTACTGTAATAAAATATTTTGCACTTTTCTACAATTAAGAGCCATTTTAAATGATTCTCCTGCTGGACAGATAATCCATAATTTGGCTGCATTTTATTACTAACTTGAGGTCATACGTCTGGAGACTTATTGTTCTACTGAATAAAAAGGTCTACATTACATTCTGTACATAGAACAATGGGAGCGTCCGGGTCTTGTGGCCATAAAATGGACGCTGATCGCTTCTTTTTCATGCCACTTATAGTTGCCCAGTATTGTCCCCATAGTACTGTGAGTAATGCCCCCTATAGTGCCCCCAATGAGCTATGCCTGCTATACTCATGCTAGTAATGCCCCTATAGTTGCCAAGTAATGTTGCCATAGTACTGTTAGTAATGCCCCTATAGTGACCCCATTGACTAGTAAAACAGTAATGTCCCCCTATATTTACCCCACTGTCCTATGTTTGCTATAGTGCTGCTAGTAATGCCCCCTATAGTACTCTTAGTAATGCCCACATAGCAAGTACAAAAAAGAATCGGATACTCATCTGTTCCATTACATTTCATCTTCTGCAGTGCAGGCTGCAAACTCTTCCATTCTGCTACCTTACAGGTCTTTGTTCTGGTTCATGCGGTTGTGATGATGTCATTGTGCCGTATGCGGCCAGGCACAGGCGGTCATGATATCATCATTGCCTCACGACTGCCTGTAGTCTATTATATTGCCACATAGGCTTCAGGCCACTTAGCCTGAAGCCTATGAGGTTGAACTGTGGTGCAGGAAGCCATCGTCTCCCCTTCTCTGGTCATGGGCTGCAATACAGTTGGATTCAGGAGGGGGGTTTGTGGCCACCCGCTGGTACATAGTTACCTGACGCTCCCAGCATTAGATAGTTATGTAGCCGGCTGGGAGCAAGCAGGGGGCTCGGGTCAAAATAATTGTCCAGTCCACCCCTGTCTCCATGTCTTCTTTCTGTGACTCCAGACCTTCAGCTGTAAAGTAACCAGGCTGGCTACATTACGTCTCCATCGCCACCTGGACTCACTTCACAGGACACTTCTCTTTCTTTTCTTCTTCTTCACAAGAATATAGAAACGTAGAGATATTCTATATTTAATATACATTGAATACTTTAGTGAGTAATTACCCCCCCCCCATTAATCTCTTCTATTTTCCCAGAATTTTTGACTTTCACAGTTTTTTTTTTTTATTTAACAGAAAATAAACCAGAAATTACAATAGGAAATACTAAAACAGGGCTGACCAGCAATATCAGACACAACCTGCTAACTAGGATGGTGCAATTTCTGAATAATCTGCACATAAAGGAATAAACCGGAAGGACAGCTGACCCTGACATGATACGAACACGCACCCATTAGATTTAGACTTGCCACTTGATGTATCATGAGGTCTTCCAATTGCTGGTTTTCAAACCTCCTCATCTGATATGTAAATGTTCAACCATTTTTGTGGTGATGTGTCCAAAGAAGAACGACTCATCAACAGTCTCATCTTCAGTTCCTCTTCATGTGTCTCCTAGCCTCTGACCCCAAACTAATCATATAGAAGTGTGTATTGTCACCTGGACACACTTCCCCGACACACTTCTCTCCTCAACAAAGTCCTTTGATCTTCTCAGCCAGGGCTCTATGGACAGCCAGACTATCTGCTCCTGCCTGACATGTCGCCCCAGGGCTGCGATGAGTTATTTTGGTGCCCTAGGCAAAGCAGGCGAATTGCATCCCCACCCCTACCCCAAATCAATTTAAAGTGACCTTACCTTCTAATAAAAAGATGAAAACATATTTTAAAAGAGGCAAAAAAAAGGGCAGATCCAGTGACTTACAGGTGATGTCTCCACAACTTTTCTTCTCAAATTTGGTCCAGATCATCACAGGCAGAGGTCAGAGGTGTGCAGGACCCTCTGCCACATAAGAAGACAAGTATTAATATATGGCACATGGTAAATGTGTATATAATGCCCCCTTCTGTGGTGCTAGCTATATTTTACCCCCTCTGTAGTGCCAGTATATAACACTTCCATCTGTAGTACCAGTATATAATGCTCCCCCTGTAGTGCCAGTATATAATGCTCCCCCATAGTGCCAGTATATAATGCTCCCCAATAGTGCCAGTATATAATGCTCCCCCTGTAGTGCCAGTTAATAATGCTCCCATCTGTAGGGACAGTATATAATGCTCCCGTCTGTAGGGACAGTATATATTGCTCCCGTCTGTAGGGACAGTTTATAATGCTCCCGTCTGTAGGGACAGTATATAATGCTCCCGTCTATAGGGACAGTATATAATGCTCCCATCTGTAGGGACAGTATATAATGCTCCCGTCTGTGGTGCTAGCTATATTGTACCCCCTCTGTAGTGCCAGTATATAACACTTCCATCTGTAGTACCAGTATATAATGCTCCCCTGTAGTGCCAGTATATAATGCTCCCCCTGTAGTGCCAGTCAATAATGCTCCCCCTAGTGCCAATATATAATGCTCCCATCTGTAGGGACAGTATATAATGCTCCCGTCTGTAGTACCAATTTATAATGCTACCCCTTTGTGCCAGTATATAATACTCCCCTGTAGTGCCAATATATAATGCTCCCCCTGTAGTACCTGTATATAATGTTCCCCCCTGTAGTTCCAGTAGATAATGCTCACCCCCCTGTAGTGTCAGTATATAATGCACCCCTCTTCCATGGGGCCTCCAGTTCCTTGCCACATTCTGCGATGCGGGCCACAGACCTCTTCCGATCTTGGCCTGAGTTGCCACGCCCTTGTACAGGTGGCCCCGATGACATCACCGCTGAATGTTTACACGATAACGTGATCGCGCGGGACCCATCACAGGAGGTAACAGTGATGTCATTGTAACCTCTTGAATTGTTCTACTGCTACATAAGCCTGAGGCCTATGAGGCTGAGAGACCGCAGATACGGCTCTGATTGTCCCTTACAGGTAGCGAGGTGGCACCCTAGGTGGACGCCTACCCTTGTCTATCCATCGTCCAGGTCCTGGGTGGCCCTAATATCCCTGGAATCTCCATGTTAATAAAATCTGTCATTTTCAGGCCTCAGACATATGACTGTACATATTTTGCAGTCAACCAACCGTGGATCTCCGAAATACGGATGCTGGCTGTGTGCATCCCGCACTTTCCTATATCCCTATTATAGAAATTACTATTCTAATCTGCAAAACAGACAAGAATACGACTTGCTCTATAATGGATGT
Organism: Bufo gargarizans; assembly: GCF_014858855.1. Lineage (NCBI taxonomy): Eukaryota > Metazoa > Chordata > Amphibia > Anura > Bufonidae > Bufo > Bufo gargarizans. The sequence continues at coordinate 47,787,710 of NC_058081.1, read as the reverse complement.
GGACAGCAGATGTATGCAGCCTACAAATATGGTCGGGTGCATGAGGCTTAGTCTCAGGGCCTTTGTGTAGAAAATAGGGTTGTGGGCAACAAGGTCACTTCTATAACCAATTTTTCTCATTTTGAACATGTGCATATATAAAATATAACACATCATACAATACCTAAATAATACCACCATACAGCATCCAAATAATAATAATACCATACATAATAGAAATAGCAATATTTCTGATCTCAGCGTCACTTTATATGTTCCTGTAACAGTTAAAGCGTTTCAGGATGATACACAGGACTCTGCTTCCCCCACCCGCCCTCCGGTCTGGCAGCAGACATTACAGGGAGGAGAAGAAAGATCACTGGTGATTTTTGTCAACGTGTCAAATACAAGCTCCAAGTCTTTAGCTCACATTCCACATCTGTACTTTCTCTGTTGTTTGTAACTGTAGTATCTAAGCACTGGGTATGGTGAGCAAAAGTATCTAAGACTGACATCACTAGAGAATATTTCTACTAAATAAAACGAGATACCATTATTCTGTGCCCTATGTAACTGTAACGCCTCTAAAAGTATGCACAAGAATATAACTACTATAATACTGCCTCCTATGTACAAGAATATAACTACTATTATACAGCTCCAATATACAAGAATATAACTACTATAATACAGCTCCAATATACAAGAATATAACTACTATAATACTGCCTCCTATGTACAAGAATATAACTACTATAATACTGCTGCTATGTACAAGAATATACCTACTATAATACTGCTCCTATGTACAAGAATATAACTACTATAATACTGCTGCTATGTACAAGAATATAACTACTATAATACTGCCTCCTATGTACAAGAATATAACTACTATAATACTGCTGCTATGTACAAGAATATAACTACTATAATACTGCTCCTATGTACAAGAATATAACTACTATAATACTGCTCCTATGTACAAGAATATAAGTACTATAATACTGCCTCCTATGTACAAGAATATAACTACTATAATACTGCCTCCTATATACAAGGATATAACTACTATAATACTGCTCCTATGTACAAGAATATAAGTACTATAATACTGCCTCCTATGTACAAGAATATAACTACTATAATACTGCTGCTATGTACAAGAATATAACTACTATAATACTGCCTCCTATGTTCAAGAATATAACTACTATAATACTGCTGCTATGTGCAAGAATATAACTACTATAATACTGCTCCTATGTACAAGAATATAAGTACTATAATACTGCCTCCTATGTACAAGAATATAACTACTATAATACTGCTCCTATGTACAAGAATATAACTACTATAATACTGCCTCCTATGTACAAGAATATAACTATTATAATACTGCTCCTATGTACAAGAATATAACTACTATAATACTGCTTCCTATGTACAAGAATATAACTATCATAATACTGCTCCTATGTACAAGAATATAACTACTATAATACTGCCTCCTATGTACAAGAATATAACTACTATAATACTGCTCCTATGTACAAGAATATAACTACTATAATACTGCTTCTATGTACAAGAATATAACTACTATAATACTGCTCCTATGTACAAGAATATAACTACTATAATACTGCTCCTATGTACAGGAATATAACTACTATAATACTGCTCCTATGTACAAGAATATAACTACTATAATACTGCTCCTATGTACAAGAATATAACTACTATAATACTGCTCCTATGTACAAGAATATAACTACTATAATACTGCTCCTATGCACAAGAATAAAACCACTATAATACAGCTCCAATATACAAGAATATAACTACTATAATACTGCTCCTATATACAAGAATATAACTACTATAATACTGCTCCTATGTACAAGAATATAACTACTATAATACTGCTCCTATGTACAAGAATATAACTACTATAATACTGCTTCTATGTACAAGAATATAACTACTTTAGTACTGCTCCTATGTACAAGAATATAACTACTATAATACTACCTCCTATGTACAAGAATATAACTACTGTAATACTGCTCCTATGTACAAGAATATAACTACTATAATACTGCCTCCTATGTACAAGAATATAACTACTATAATACTGCTCCTAGGTACAAGAATATAACTACTATAATACAGTTCCTATGTACAAGAATATAACTACTATAATACTGCTCCTATGTACAAGAATATAACTACTATAATACTGCTCCTATGTACAAGAATATAACTACTATAATACTGCTCCTATGTACAAGAATATAACTACTATAATACTGCCTCCTATGTACAAGAATATAACTACTATAATACTGCTCCTAGGTACAAGAATATAACTACTATAATACAGTTCCTATGTACAAGAATATAACTACTATAATACTGCTCCTATGTACAACAATATAACTACTATAATACTGCTCCTATGTACAAGAATATAACTACTATAATACTGCTCCTATGTACAAGAATATAACTACTATAATACTGCTCCTATGTACAAGGATATAACTACTATAATACTGCTCCTATGTACAAGAATATAACTACTATAATACTGCTCCTATGTACAAGATTATAAGTACTGTAGCAGTACACAGTATGTAGAATAACATGCAAAGAATGCAGATATTAGGATACCTACCTTGAGGGGCTGGCACTGGACATAGATATCATGTACATTTGAACCTCCAGATCTTCCCTGTGCCATAAGTATTTATCACGTTCTAGAAGTCCTTAAAGGAGCACAAAGTATCTATCCAAAGCATTGGTGGTTCAGTGGTAGAATTCTCAGGCTTTTATACTATTGAGCATAAAAAAGTTTACCTACATCAAGACTACTTGGATCTTGTGTTCTTTTTGCCATTTGCTATTTTTTAATCAGGAATTCACTTATGTAACTTGTCAAACAGTGCAAAGCCTAACTCGTATGAGCGCTCTGTCCTGTAACTGGAGGACGGTTTCCCAGGCGGCTGTTGTAATATTCATCAGACTGCAGAACTAGGATTTGGATTATTTCAGATCTGAACTTTTGGGTTTATACGGAACTTTGATGAATCAGAGAATTAGGCTGAAAGCAGTTAGTTCTCCATTGCTCAGAATAGAGGATTTTGTCAATTTGGAGACCATCAATCATAGACCATTCATAGGAAACTAAGTGTACTGTTCCATCACTACCAAAATAACAGTTTTCAGTTATTAAAATGTCCATGTAGCAAAAACCCACTGTGACATTTAGTCTACTAGACGTCACCTTGTGTCACACAGTCCATCACTGGCTGTACTTACTTTCTTGGTTTTTGTAGGTCAGTATATAAAACATCAGTAGGACTCCAAGAACATAAGATGACCATACGCAATGAGTTCTCCCTCAAGGGAGCTGTGATCATGGTCCTCACTGTGGCTAACGCTGCTCCTCGAGCACTCTGCCAGGCAGCGCATGCAGAATGGAGGGGTGCAAACCGTCTGTCCTTCTTTCCCACCAGGCATACCTTGGATTTTGGGGCTTCCTGCTTGGTAGTGACTGTGGGGGCCTTGATGATAAACACGTAGCAGGGTGCAAGGCAGGAGGACAGGTACAGGGCTGGTGGATGGTGGAGTCAATGAAGAGGCTATAGCAAACAACAGTCTCATTACTTCGAGATAATAGGTGGCACAGTGTGAATATAAGTAGTAGGCACAGTTCTCAAGTATATCACACAGTAGCCGTTTCCTAAAAGGCTGTGTATAAGGGGTAGGTATGCAATGCAATACTCCCAATTGACCATAGGAGTGTAAGTCCTTTCTCCAAATATCTGCACTGCCCAACTGTGGGGTGCAGTCCTAGAATGGATGGCCAGTCCGTCTCAAAAATGTGGTGGGCATCAGAAGCAACATAACTCAAACCAAATGCAGTAAAGTCCAAACCCATAAATGTGCGTTACTTTTACTGTCTTAGTCCATGTACAATGCATTTTAACTGGTCCTCAACCATCTGTAGAAAATCCAGTGCTTCTCTCCCCAAGAGGTTCTTTTTTAGCCCAGTTGCTTTTCTGGCAGCTTTAAATCACACAGGGCTGGTGTCTCCATGGATAACTTCAGCTTCAATACTGGCTTGTTCACCAGAAGACTCACTAACCAGGGGGGCAGGACCAGCTCACTATGGCTGCCAGTTGACTATTACCTTCCCATATACAGTCTTTTTAGATCTTAAAGTGCATAACTAGTTAACTACATTAATCATTTGTACCACTGAAAGTGCATAGTCAGCATACAATAACTCTCTTAGCAATCAACCATACTAGATTAGAGCATTTTTTTATTTAGCAGTGAACCAGTGGGTCACTGCACATACATGAAGCAGTCATTCTGAGATGTAACTGATAATATATTCTTGTACAGATAATCTATGGGTCTATTACGCTATAGCTGATTGTAAAGTGCACTGGAATATAAATAAAGATTATTATTATTATTACATGTCATAGATTGTTTGAAGGCTAAACGTTTAGTCAGGTTATCTCATTTGTAATGCTCCACCAAAAACTCTACTTTGCAGCATATTGCTTGGTTTCCGATGATTGCCATGTTAGTCCGTCCATGTAAAAGGGTCTTAAGCGTCAAAAGATGCCAGGGGGTCGAATAATCTACTCCAGCACTGAGGGTTCTTCCACGGGACCTCATCAATTACATGAAAATGGTGGCCATGTGGAACTACTTTTACACCAACACAGAGGTAGAGACTCCCTAAGGTTTTATGGACCCACTAGCAGGAATTGACCAAAAACATTGAGTTTTGGTGACATTTCCTTCAGAAATTTCTAACTGTTCTATCATAAAAAGTAAGACATCCATTGAAGCTTCATACTGTACTATGTTCATACCTCTCTTATTTGACAAGTATTCAATTTAATACCTGTTGATGGTTTCTTTTGGTTGAAACTGTGTCTACATTTTTGGTATGAGCAGAATGGGGATCCCTAGTGTTAAGGACTCTGAAGAAGTTCCTGTAGGACATTGTACTTTCCATAAATTATGGTGGATTTAGACACCCAGATAATCGGGCAGATAGTTTGTTCCTGTGAATGCTCGTTCACGACAATCTGCCAGTCTAAAAGTGCCCCAGATCACCAAATGAACGAGCTAGATGCTCGTCCATCAGGTGATCCTGTCGTTTGTGTAGGCACCTACATTATCATTTCTCTGCAGCAGATCGTGCGGTCTAAACAATGCAACTGTATGAGGATGAGCGATCGCAGTAGCGATCCTTCATTCTCATACTGTGGAGGTGATCGCTACATGTAAGTGCAGCAGTCACCTCCACTGAATGAGCAGCTGACACTCGAGAAGGAACTCTTCCTTTCCCAAAAATCTGCTGCTGCTTGGCTTGTGTAAATGTGTCTTTAGATAAAGGAGATCCTATCAGCTAACCTTGTAGCCCAATAGTCATGTCCCAAAACTTCCTTCTTTGTCCTCAAGTTTCCTGCCCTTCGTATCCTTGTGTTGTCCCATAAACATCTTAGAATGAGGAGATTATTCTCTGATTCTCTGCATGATGTGTATGCAATACATACAGAGCTCATCTACATAGTAATAGAACATTCAGTGGATGTTTTGAGTACATAGACTGAGCAGGAAGGACTATTAAAAAGTCACACATATAAAGAGGTGAAAATCTTACTGTAAATTGATGGAATTATTTAATTTGTGGAATTCTGTAGGTGATGGGCTCATTGTATCTATCACTTGCCAGGAAACTGAAAGAAATCTTGAGCAAGCATCATTATTTGGAAGTAATGTCCAGGGTCTATAAATAGCTGTGTCATCAGGACCCAGAGTCACCTTCTGTCGTCTCAGCCTAGGGTTGCTTGGGTCCAGCAGAAGAAATCATTGTGAAGACCACCCTCAATAAAGTCTAATAGTTTATTTGGGTAATGAACCCAAAAAAGAAGGACCCTAGTGGTAACTGATCACCCCCAAATTGGATTGTCTTCTGCTGAACCTATGCGGCAATTATCATGTCTGGGCCCACTGAAGGATTTTCTGGTACTGGGCAAGTCTGATTCTTTCCTTCTTTGATTTCTCACTCATTGATACCACAGTTAGTTTCAGGATATTATTATGTAGATACTCAGGGAATCAGCATTTCAATTCAAGTCTCAAGCAAGAGTTACATTAAAATGGTTAATCGTCAACATTGCCTGTGGCTCAGTGAATGGAACCTGCCCCCGACCATTGTCTCTATAGTGATTTAGTTTATTCTGTTCTTGTTTTCCCTCAAACTGGGAAATCTCTTGGCTTAATTGTTTTTTTTTATTTGACCACAAACTCAATGGACACAAGACGCAATATTAATATTGAATATTTTGCATACAGAGAAATTAAGCTTATATGCCAATGAGTTGAGAAGACATCCAGTGAGGTATGTCTAAGGAAACCTCTTACATTACAATATACAGCCTATAATTTATAGTGATATTTGGGTAGAACCCATTAATTGGCTTCTGGTAGACCTCTGAAGTACATTGTGACATCAAAGTGTTAGAGAAACCAAAAGGGAGGACTCTTGGAGATCAAGAAGTGTGTCTTTCCCAAGAACACACTTCACATCACAATAGAGGTGACACTATCTCCATAATTTGAGTTTCGTTGGTATTTTTACACTAAGCTGTGGGAAATTCTCAACACCCAGACACAGGGAATTCTCACTCCAGATGAAATGTATTAATTGATTGATTTTCACACCATAACTGTTCTAAATGGATAAAAACTACATTTGCTTTAACTTTTTTTTAGGTAATATTGAAACATTTCTTTAAAGGACATGCTCTTTCAAAGAACTGGTCTTGAATTTTTGACATTAAAGGCTTGAAAGTTGCAGGTTCTTTTCATTGTAGTGGAAACCTAATTTGGTTTTAATTTCATATATCAACAAGGAATTTGGGGTGGTTGTTCATCTTCTATGAATGTGAGGTCTAACATCTCTCATTGCTTTGCTATATATGTATGCATATTATGGATGGTCCTTCAAGGTGCATTCAAATAAAGATTATAACACAAGGACCATCTTCTTGAGCCTGGTCTCTTTTGATGTCCCTTTAGAGATGTTACCTCTCCTTTTGCTTTTGTGACACTTGGATGTATGGAGAGGTGTTAGGGGAGGTGACAACATCACAGCTCATGGCTTCTGACATTTGTCCCTGACACACTCCCCAATTATCCATGGAAAATCCTGGGAAAAGTTGTGTAGACTTTTTATCATGTTATGTTAGAGTTTTCTGACCTTGTAGTCTGCATATAGTCAATATTAGGTTGGGTTTTAGTTTTGCACCTTCTGTAAATACATTTTAGTGTCCATATTACGGACTCAAGATCAGGATCCTGTGGTTGTGCTGTACTGATCTTAAAGGAGCTGGCCACTTTGAGTGTGATATTTCCAAATGTGTTGGAAATATTAATTGCAACAGCTTACCCATATATAGTGTTTTGAGGTTCTGTGCAATTTATTTCAACGGTAAAGTGATGCCCCCTTTGTATCTCCTTCCTCTGACAGAGCTCTGCTGCAGTCATACTATGGCCACTAATGGAAAGGCACATCATTACACACATCAGTCAGCAACCTCGAAAGATACATACTGCACATGGAACCTAGTGCATGCGCACGGTGTATCCCCATAGGTTACTGATTGACGTAACCATAAAGCCATGATGTGGCATAAGTTGGAGTCTGTTGTATGAATTTTCCATCCGGAAATACCGATGGTGATACCTCTGACCGTGGCCTCATATATGTGAAGAGTTGAATGAAATAAATGTGTTACAAATTTGCCAAATCCTTTGGTTTCATGGATCCGAATTTTGTGGAGTTAGTCCTACAGAAATTGCACAAAATGGGAGCCACTATTTTACAGCTAAAAAGACAGAGAAGACATCTTTCACCAGAAAGAGATCATTTTTAGAACATTTTTTGCCACCAATGTTTGTTTCCACCCTTCGTTTACCCATAGCCACATATGTTGGTGTCATTTTGCCATCACCAACAATGTCTTAGGTTAAAGAGCTTAAAAGGGGTTGACTACAGTCCTTGGAGACCCTAAAGTGTCATAAACTACTTTAGGGCAATTGAGTCTTTCTGACTAGTGATAAGCGAAAACTTCAGATTAATACTGTATGGATATCCATCTCATACAGTATTAGAATGTATGGGCTCCAATAAGCCGAAGTCAGTTAGTCACGCGTGACTTTCCTTAATAAAGTGGAAACCACTTTAAAACTCAGAAACCAAACTCGGCTTTGGTTCCAATTGGTAGCTCGGAACCAAAGCCGAGTTTGGTTCCAAGTTTTGAAGTGGTTTTTCACTTTACAAATCCACTATTTCAAAGAAGTAATGGGCAACTTCACGAATAACTGACTTCAGGTCATCGGAACCCATAAATTTTAATACTGTATGGAAACAGATCTCCGTACATTTTTAGGGCTAAAGCACACGAATGTGTTCTGGCCGTTCCGTGCATTGGGGACTGCAATTTGTGGTCTCCAATACATAGATAACATCCATGCGGTTTTCACAGATGGATGCAGCCCCAATCAACTTGAATTGGTTTGCTATCTGCCTGTACCACAAAAAAATTGTTAATTTTTTTTGCGGCTGTGTGCATGAGCCCTTAATCTGAAGTTTTGAACAAAGCGACTTTGGATGTAGTATCTGAAGCTCTGACCGAATTAGATCTGATGGCCGATTTGACTGAATCTGACCCAAAGATAATTTTGGGAAATACACTCATCTCTAGTTGGAGAGCCCGGTATGTCACCAGATCTCCAGAAAAAGGCTCTGCCCTGCACGATTCAGCACAGTGCAAAAAGAGAGCATCAGAGCATGAAATGCACTGATGCTCATATTAATGGGGCCGGAGGGGTGAAGATAGGGATATGTCCGGGTTCAGCTCTTAACCCGGACAACCCCTTTAAAGGGGTTTTCTGGTAAAAAATAATTTTTTAACAAGTTCCTGCACCATGGCCACTGAAACAAAAGATCCATATGTAATTGCTCCATGCTACAGCGGTCCTCCACTTTCTACGTCTTCTGGTTGGCTATGGTCACATGCATGGACTGACTTCAGCTGTGATATGGTCACAAGCAGCATGTCACCACTGCAGCCAATCATTGGCTGGAGCGTTGTATATGAACATGCCCATAACCTGCTGGATGTAAACAGTGCCGCGACCGGAAGACGAAGAAAGCGGAGGAACATTGTAGCATGGAGTAGTTAAGTATGGATCTTCTGTTTCAATGGTCATGCTGCAGGAGTTTTTAAAAAAATTATGTTTACCGGAATACCACTTTAACTGGTTTATACAATACTTGATTTATAGTACATATGTCAATCTTTATTATAACTTTAATGAAAAACTTGAGGAGGGTTGTTTGGGCTAGGAAAAAAGGTCAATTTTCCCCCCCCCAAAAAAAATCTGTCTAGTTTTTCATATAAAGCCCTATATATAATAGAAAGTATTCTGGTGCAAATGCTACGCTAATAAATTTGAGATGCTTGGCAAATATATTTTGTACAAAATTATTTGGGCCCATCTGCCAAACGTCAAGGTGATCTCAGTAAGTCGGGAACCTAACACTAAATACCACATTAACTGGTGCCATACTGGCCTCTGTTACATACAGGGAATGCAGGTTCCACATGCATGCTGAGCACACATTGTATTATGTCTCTTATGGTGCCAAACGGCCGCCATTATATATTCAGGAGATGCAGGCTCCACATGCATGCTGCACCCACACTATATAATACCTCTTTGGTGCCTGGCCTCCATTTTGTTCAGGGAATGCAGGTTCCACTAGCATGCTGAGCCCATTCTGTATTCCACCTTACCTGGTGCCAAATGGCCTCCAATACATACAGGGAGAGTAGGCTACAGCTTTATAGCTACACTAATTAAAATCAGCCTATGGGGCAGAAAGGTTAATCAGAAGTGCACGACCAGCAGAGTCAGCCACACCTCCAATACAAACTGCAAAAAAAATTGGGGGTCATTCAGCACATCCAGTGCACAGGTGCATGTTGCCATGGCTGAAAGCACAGAGGCAAAAATATATACAATGCAACAGCACTCTGCAAACCAAATAAAGTGCAATAATGCCAAAATAATAGAAAGTATTCTAGTGCAAATGCTACGCTATTACATTTGAGATGCTTGGAAAATATATTTTGTACAAAATTATTTGGGCCCGTCTGCCAAACGTCAAGGCGATCTTAGTAAGACGAGAACCTAACACTAAATACCACATTAACTGGTGCCATACTGGCCTCCGTTACATGCATGTTAAAATGAATGTAATAAAAAAACCTCCCAATCATTATATAGATTTAATTTACAATAAGACTTACAGATAGCAAGCACGTAAATACAAAGTAAACAAAATATAATTTAAATTTACAATGCTTATGTACAAAAAGTTAATAAATTAGACATTTAAATTTAAGGCCAAGGTCGCCATACAAGAGTTGAAGAAAGAACTGGGCTAGGGGCAACTGGGGGGAAAAGAGTCCTTTGAACAGACTTTCTACAGCTGTTGGCTTGGAGTATGGACTGGTTCGACTTGTGTGTGGAAGACTGTTGAACTTGGCCAAAAGTTTGGGCCTCTGTTGAAATGGTGGGTGAGGGGTAGTGAAGAAAGGGTTGACAATGGAGTCTTTCTGGATTCATGGTTAAGGCATGTTCAGGGATCCTGGAGATTTGAGGAGGACTTGGTATAAGTTGGCTTTGGTCAACGCAAAACGAGTCATCAGATGCCGATTCTTCCCACTCGTTGGGACTCCTCTCTTCTATGTGCTGACAAAGTTTTCCGACAACATAGTCTCTCTTCTTCTCACAGATAGTAGACCTGGAGCTTATGAAGTTGGTAGCTTGGCTCAGGCCTTCCTGAAATCCATTATTGAACCCAGACGTTGCCTTTTTGGCATCTTCTGGTCCTACAAGCAATTTCGTATAAAATAAATTTGTGAATATTACCTAAATTGGAATAAACTTTATTAAACTTATCAAGCATTGAATTATATATTATATATATACACTGCCTGTCCCCCAAAAAAAGTCACCACCTGAATTTAACTAAGCAAATAGTAATGAGCCTCCTATTGGATAATTACTGCATGGACGATTATCTTTCAGCTGGCAACAAGTTATTTAACCCTAACTGGTGCAATGAGTTGCTTATCATTTCTTAAACAACCATGTCGAAAAACACATCTCGTGGTCGTGGAAAAGATGTTAGTCTGTTTGAGAAGGGTCAAATCATTGGCATGCATCAAGCAGAGAAAACATCTAAGGAGATTGCAGAAACTACTAAAATTGGACTCTGGAGCAATAGAAGAAGATCATGTGGTCTGATGAGTCCAGATTTACCCTGTTCCAGGGTGATGGGCGCATCAGGGTAAGAAGAGAGGCAGATGAAGTGATGCACCCATCATGCCTAGTGCCTACTGTACAAGCCTGTGGGGGCAGTGCTATGATCTGGGGTTACAGCAGTTGGTCAGGTCTAGGTTCAGCAACAGTATATGCTCCAAGAATGAGGTCAGCGACTACCTGAACATACTGAATGACCAGGCTATTCCATCAATGGATTTGTTTTTCATTGATGGCACAAGCATATTCCAAGATGACAATGCCAGGATTCATCGGGCTCAAATTGTGAAAGAGTGGTTCATGGAGCATGAGACATCATTTTCACACATGGATTGGCCACCACAGAGTCCAGACCTTAACCCCATTGAGAATCCTTTTTTTCTTTTTTTGGACAGGCAGTGTATATATATATATATTACCCAGTTGCTTAAATAAAGGCACACTCAAGCATTTATGGCCTATACACAGGAAATGGCTAACTGGTTCCTACCTCTGGGAATGGCCCCTCAACCCCATTTGGATGTAGCAGTCATAGGTGGTCGGAACTGCAGAAACAGCTGTGCAGCCTGCGCTATGCTGTTTCCATAGATCCGATACAAGTGAATGGGAGTTATGGAAAACAGGGTAGAACAGTGAGCTATGCAGTTTCAACATCATATAAGTTATGGAAACAGCATAGCTGGATACGCTACTTGTTTCTGATCACCTCTGGTCACCACATCCAGGCAAGAGAAGGGTAAAAGGATCATGGAATGAGATGAGAATGCTCTATTAAGGCTCTGTTCACACTTGCATTAATGGGATCCAGTAGGGTTTCTGTCAATCTTTCCAATATTTTTTCAAGATAAGAACAGTGCAGTCTGTCAAAAATATTAGAACCCCTTGATTTGTCAGTAAGGTCCACCAGGATTTTACACCAATGGACTTAACATAACTGTCATGACTTTGGTGTCAATGGAATAGTAATGGAGGGGGGGTGGGGGGCGAAAAGGTAGCTGTTGCATTTTGGCCAATGGTCCTTCTGCCACATAAGAGAACACTGATAAAATAAATAGCACATGGCCTTGGGGAGACCCTGAAATAGATTTTGTATTGCATCATGTTAGTGTGAAAAGAGCCTACAGTGGAACAAATGAATAATAAAAGCAAATAAGCTGTGACGGTATAATCAGAAAATAACCTTGGATCTCTCTCACCTGAATTATGACACAGTTTTAAAAACTGCACAGTCTTTTTCAAAATGTCAGCTTTCTCTGTTTTAGGATTCTTTAATGACTAAAAGAACGATAAAAGAAAGTTTAAGAAATTGTTACAAAAAAAATAAATCACACAAATGGAGTTCTAAAATACATAAGATTACATTGAGGATATTGTCTATTTGTTGGTAAATTATGCTGCATATCCAAAATATAAAAATGTATTTAAAACTAAAAAAATATATAAAAAATAAATGTAAAAATGTAAATGTAAAAAAAACTGTAAAAAAATGTAAATAGTATAACTATATACTAAAAATGGTATTCTATCTTGAATTTATTTTCTAATAAATTTTGATGGAATCTCAAATTTTTCTATGCAGAACCAAGCAACATAGATGTGTGTACATTGTAAGATTAAAACTTAAGTATACATACTCTAGAAACTTCTGGAAAGTCATATATACTTGCTATCTTTCTGGACAGAACTCAAAAATTGTTAACTTTGGGGTTACTTAGCATGACTTAGTCATCAACTGCAGGCATCTATTCATGCTAGTAACACCTCACCCTTGAAAGACGTGAACTTGCTAATGTCACCAGGAAATTACTCTTAGCTGTCTCACCTCCAGAACTTTAAAGTCCTCACCACCAGTACATCTGCCTGTACTTTAAATGGTGGGAACCTGACCCTAAAGAACCTCAACAGAAATCTCTACAACCTTTCACAAACAGATATAACCTATGAAACATTAAATATGAAAAAAGCCCCAACCTCATCCTGTGTGGCGTCTAGAAGAAGCGTCCTGAGATTCTCTAAACTCTGGTTTATCCTGTCCCGTCTTCTCTTTTCTATGACGGGCTTCATCAGCTGTTGAGAGGATGTGGGATGAGTGAGTTTTGGGGATTTGTTTAGAATCATCGAAGTAAGTAGCTGACCTAGAACATTGCATTATACAGTACAGACAGTACAGAAGGAAATGACCATAGTCATGGTCAAAGAGTCAAAAAATGGGAGTAGAGTGAGTTGGAAAAAAATAGTAATCTTTTTGAAAAAGTCTTGAAGAGTAATAAACTGGGTCAAAGGCAAAAATCTATTAGACAAAGTAGAACTATAGTAGTTGAATGAAAGAGCAAAAACACAGCACATAGTGAGAGTAAAAATGTTTTTGGAAAAAGTCTCTCAAAATCATAAAAATTGTTTAAAAGGAGAGGATTAAATAATATAAAATATAAATATATTATAGTTGTGTTATTAGATGGTCAGTTACCTTTTTATCATCTTTCGAGAGGTATGTGTTTCTCATCTTGGTGTTGGTCTGTTCAGTCCAAGAGTGAAGACTGGTCTAAAGGGACAAGACACTTGCCTGCTATGTTAACCCACACACTCCTCCTGCAGTAGTACTTAGACCACTCCCTTGAGTTTTTGGATTCACCCCTCAGTCACTATTGTATTGCTTGTGAAGTCATGCTTAGTTCACACCCAGAGGCCCAAGCACTCATTGCCCGCCCATGTCCTTCCTTGCTCCTGCCACAGCACACTCCACATATAACATTATCATACCAATTACACCAATACACAAACGTGTTTGCAGGTGGTAAAAAGGAGTCATGGAAAAGAGGGTTATGCAGTGCGAATCAAGGATGTGTATGAGGACATCATGAGACCTAGGTAAATGTGTAATATGTATGGATCCAAGCTTGGGAGATCACATCCAATCTATCCACACACACTCATGGTGACCACACTGGTCAGTATACTAATCCAAAATACATATATCTACCTTAATGGTGATTATATGACTTAATCTTATATAGTTATAAAATCACTTAAGATTAGTCACTATGGCAGGAGTTGGTGGGAAACTGGTCAAGACGGCTCTAGGTGCAGACTGACACACTTGGCCTTTTGTCCTAGAACAGTCTTAACACAATTCACACCAACCTGAGAATTGCCCTTTGTTTGTCTTCCAAGGTCACAGTGCCAGGTTCCCACATTGACACAAGACCAGGAGAATTGCTATAGGGGGTGTAGAGGTATCAGTCGGGCCCTAAGGTCCCCCTGCCAGATAAGAAGACAACAGCATTAATTCATGGCACATAGCAGCTGATGGACTCCATTATAGATTTTGCATTATGGCCCAAATGTTTCAAGTTATCTCTCTGTTTCAGAATCCATCTTTCTGGGTGAAATGATCACAGAGAAATAGACAGACAATAGATAAAAGTAATAACACAGAAAACTCTCTAGACACTCACTGCCAAAAAAATAATAATCCTGCACCAAGGAGGAGTTGTTGGAATGAAGCTTTCTATGTGATGATATATGGAAGTGATTGTAATATTACAGCAAAAGGAGAAGTTTATTGAGAAAAACTGTACAATGAAATTTCCAATCATCTTGTCGGACCTAGCTGTTAGGAGTTATGGGGGGCAGTGGTTATGTGAGGGAATGCACACATGGAGAACATGCTCCGGACGGCCTAGACCAGTGATGGGCAAACTACAGCCCGGCGGACCTTTTTATCTGGCCCGCAGAGCTGTCCGGAGGCAGCAGGAGTGGAGATGAGCACTTCCATTGTGGAAGTGCTCATCTCCATATTCATCTGTATCGCCTTCGGAGAGGCCGGAGAGGCTTCTCCCTTGTCCGTTCCTCTGATAGGCTACAGGCCTAGTGCCTGTAGCCTATCAGAGGCCGGTGCAGGCGCGCCGCCTGAGCGGGACACAGGCCGGAAGAGGCCTGCATCGCATCCCTGACAGCAGCATAAGGTAAGTATATGTGTTTATTGTTTTTATTATTTATAGTATACTGTGGCAAGAAGGGGGGTGGGGGCCCTATATACTGGCACAATATGGATTGGTACTATGGAGAAGAGGGGAAGAACTATGGGGGCCACTATGGAGAAAAGGGGGAGAACTATGGGGGCCCTATATACTGCCAAAATATGGGGGCACTATGGAGAAGAGGGGGAAGCACTATGGGGGCCACTATGGAGAAGAGGGGAAGCACTATGGGGGCCCTATATACTGGCACATTATGGGGGACACTATGGGGGCCCTATATACTGGCACAGTATCTATTTTGCGAATTGCAACAACAAAGATAACTCCAGACTTTGATGCCTTAGGGTACTTTCACACTAGCGTTTTTCTTTTCCGGCATAGAGTTCCGTCACAGGGGCTCTATACCGGAAAAGAACTGATCAGTTTTATCCCCATGCATTCTGAATGGAGAGTAATCCGTTCAGTTTGCATCAGGATGTCTTCAGTTCAGTCGTTTTGACTGATCAGGCAAAAGAGAAAACCGTAGCATGCTACGGTTTTCTCTCCGGCGAAAAAAACTGAAGACATGCTATTTCCCATAGGAATGTATTAGCGCCGGATCCGGCATTCAGAATACCGGAATGCCGGATCCGTCGTTCCGGCATGCGCATGCGCAGATCGGTAAAAATGAGAAAAATGTACAAGACGGATCCGTCGGTCCGCATGACAAGCGGAGAGACGGATCCGTCCTTGCAATGCATTTGTGAGACGGATCCGCATCCGGATCCGTCTCACAAATGCTTTCAGTCAGCAGCAGATCGGCGGATCCGGCGGCCAGTTCCGACGACGGAACTGCCCGCCGGATCACACTGCCGCAAGTGTGAAAGTAGCCTTAGCAAAAAAGGGAGACCAACAACACTGT
Source organism: Bufo gargarizans (assembly GCF_014858855.1). Taxonomy (NCBI): domain Eukaryota; kingdom Metazoa; phylum Chordata; class Amphibia; order Anura; family Bufonidae; genus Bufo; species Bufo gargarizans. The sequence continues at coordinate 47,771,417 of NC_058081.1, read as the reverse complement.
TCCCACTAAAATTGAAGGTGAGTTATACATACTATGTTATGAAAGAAATGCATTGCATAAAAGTTTTGTACAATAACTCTTTTTATGCTTTTCTAGCTTGAATTAAACTAAACCTTTAATGTTACGAAATTTAAATTTAATTTATATTAATTCACGAAAAAACACCCCATCCATCTACTCTTGGTCCGGTCCCTGGGTCCAATATATAAGCCCATTGTGGCCCACGAGTCAAAAAGTTTGCCCAGTACAGGCCCTAAAAATTTGGCATTCACCTGACAGAAAAGAACTTGTGATGATGTGGCTGTGGGGACATTAGGAGGTCACTGGATACAAATTTTATTGTAGGCCAGTACAGGCCCCAAAAATTAGGCAGTCACCTGACAGAAAAGAACAAGTGATGATGTGGGTAGAGGTACATTAGGCGGTCACTGGATACAAATTTTACTGTCGGCCAGTACAGGCCCCAAAAATAAGGCATTCACCTGACATAAAAGGTCTTTTATGCTGCTGTATATACATAAGAGAAGGACCATTCTTTGTTCTGGGTGGTGGTGGATATATGTGGGCTGGCATGAGGAAATTCAATTACACGTGGTCGTCACAGGTGTTGAATTCCTACGAGATCCATGAGGTAGTCCACACTGCCGTGAGCTTGGCGAGTGCGCTTATCTGTCACTATCCCCCCTGCTGCGCTGAACGTCCTTTTGGACAGGACACTCGACGAGCGGGAAGCCAAGAGTTCCATGGTAAATTGTGCCAGCTCTGGCCACAGGTCAAGCATGCACACCCAATAGTCCAGGTGTTCCTCGCTTCTCAGATCGTCCACATCGGCTGTTAACCCGATGTAGTGGGACATCTGTCGGTCTAGGCGTTCCCTGAGGCTGGATACGGAGGGCAGCTGTCGATGGGTTGGCTGAAAGAATCATCTCATATTTGAAGTGACCAACACATCTTCAAACCACCCTCTTCTTGCAGGCGTGGTAGGATTGGTACTAGCAACTGTTTCACTGTGGGTGGAAATTCCTCTGCCAGCACCCCAACAGAAGAATGTAGCATCTCTCGCAGCAAGGCCTGGAAATGCTGCATTCTGCCAGCCCTCTGTGATGCTTATTACATGTCCACCATTTTGTGTTTGTACCAAGGGTCTAAGTATGTTGCCACCCAGTACTGGTCCTTGCCCTTTATGCTTTTTATACGGGGGTCCCTCTTCAAACACTGAAGCAGGAAGGCCCCCATTTGCACTAAATTGGAAGTGGTGGAGAGCCCTGAGTCCTGCTCAGGGTATATCACAGGCCTTAATCAATATTTTGTAGAAACAGAGATATAAATCCCCTTAATCAGTATTTTGTGGAAGCAGGTATATCACAGCCCTCAATCAGTATTTTGTGGAAGCAGGTATATTAATCCCCTTAATCAGTATTTTGTGGAAGCAGGTATATTGCAGACCTCAATCAATATTTTGTGGAAGCAGGTATATCAAACCCCTTTAATCAGTATTGTGTGTAAGCAGGTATATCGCAAGCCTCAATCAATATTTGGTGGAAACAGGTACATAAATCCCCTTAATCAGGATTTTGCGGAAGCAGGTATATTGCAGCCCTCAATCAATATTGTGTGGAAGCAGGTATCTCGCAGGCCTCAATCAATATTTGGTAGAAACAGGTATATCGAACCCCTTAATCAGTATTTTGTGGAAGCAGGTATATCGCAGCCCTCAATCAGTATTTTGTGGAAGCAGGTATATCGCAGCCCTCAATCAGTATTTTGCGGAAGCAGGTATCTCGAACATTGAAAATGCATAAAACATAGGAACCCCAAGTATATGTAGAGGACCCTAGAGTAGAAAGATGGATCTGAAAGTTTTCTATTTTTAACTCTATTTTAACTTTAGGTACAGATGACTCCATTTTTATAGCTCAGCCCATAACCCAACAGATATTAAGTAGCATAAAGAAGCGATTTTGAAAAAAACGCATGGAAACCGCATCAAAACCGCATGGCTTTTGATGCACTTTTTAGAGAGGAAGAACCAGCAGAGTTAGATGTATAATCTGTATGGAAAGTTTTTAATTATATTATTGGTTTTATTAGTTTTAAATGAACAAACTATCAGTATGTAATTATGGAGTAATGGCATATATAAAACAATGTATTTGAAATCAAGAGTAGAATGTGTTATAGGTTCGAATGCAAATCCTAGAAAAGGTTGCATTCTAAAGCCGGAGAAGATCCATGACGGGACTTGAGAATGTATCCGCTGACTATAAAAGGAAGTACTTTAAGGGGGACTGGTAGCTACTGAGGAAGGGGCGATCAAATGCCCCGAAACGTGTCTACAGGACCCCGAACCTCTAAAGATTGGAGACTGAAAGATATTGCCGAATCCTCACAGCATTTTGTTCAATACTGCGGAAAGGGTAAATGAGAAAGAAACCTTGAAAGACCACAGTCTACAGCAAAGATCGGACTGCACGTGTCAAACATTTACCAACATGGGAAGTGAACACTACGATCGCTCGAGTATAATTGGCTGTTATATAAAAAAGAAAGAACCAGCAGAGCAATTTTGTAGCGATTTGGTGAGGAAACATATACGATAATATTATCTTCGAACCACTTTCGAACATTTACCGGTAGGATATTTATCAAAACTGCTGTGTTATTAACCCAGTGGGACACCGCTGGTTTGAATATATAGCGGGATGCCGCTACATCTTGCCGGTGTGGGACAGGAAATAATCAACGTTGCCTTTAATCATTTTTGTACTGGATTTTTCGGGACATTATGAACACTGTCGGCATTATTTCTTTCTGGGAGTAATTTGTGACAGAGAGCTATACGAAAATCGTAGCCAATACGTTCCCTGCGAAGATCTAATAGTTTTTATTTCGGATTTGAATATTTATGCGAATATCTATTTATTGATCGATCTATAGTACTTTTGCATTTGTATTTTATTTGTTATATATGCCATCTAGTTTTAAGTACTGGTATACTATCCAGCCTATAGACCACCATTCATCTATATTCTATGCTACGTACTGTTGAATATTTATAGTGATTTTAATATGTGGGTTATATCCTTTTTATTGTTGTTTTTAAGGTTGTTTCAAAGATTAATAAACTTCTGTATGGTTCCAAGAGAGTGCCCAGTTCATCTATTTCATTTTTCAGGTATCTCGCAGGCCTCAATCAATATTTAGTAGAAGCAGGTATAAATATCAATCCCGTTAATCAGTATTTTGTGAAAGCAGGTATATTGCAGACCTCAATCAGTATTTTGTGTAAACAGGGATATCAAACTCCTTAATCAGTATTTTGTGGAAGCAGGTATATCGGACCCCTCAATCAATATTTGGTGGAAGCAGGTATATCGGACCCCTCAATCAATATTTGGTGGAAGCAGGTATATCGGACCCCTCAATCAATATTTGGTGGAAGCAGGTATATTGAACTACTAGGCTGAGTTCACACTTCCGTTATTTGATCAGTTATTGTGAGCCCAAACCAGGTGCAGGTCAAAAACATAGGACATTTTCCCATTATACCTTATCGCTGTGTAGGCTTCACTACTGGTTGTGGCTCACAATAACTGATGGAAATAACTGACTAAATAACTAAAGTGTGAACTCAGCCTTAATCAGTGTATTTAGTGGAAGCAGGTATATCACACCCCTGTTATATCACACCACAGGTGTATCGCAGCCCCCAATCAGTATTTTGTGGAAGCAGGTATATTACACCCCTTAATCAGTTGTTCCAATAGCGTTTGTCACTCGGTATCGCAGCAGAACCGCACACAACTGCTGCACAATACAATTGCACTATAATATACTTTCTATGTTAGAAAGTATATTATAAGTATATCACACCCCTCAGTAAGTCACACCTATCGATAGCACACCTATACTAGTCCTGAAAAGGACTTTTATACCCCTATTAGCTAGCGTTTGGTGTTCCTAACAGTCTGTCCCTAATCCACAAAGCAACCTCTCCCTACACTGGCAAAACAGATAATGTAAAATGGCTGCCAGATCGGGTTCTGTGATAGGGTGGGGGTATGTCCATGTGCTGAAACGTCTTAAGTGGCTGTCCTTTCCCACCTGATGGATGTTTCATGGGTCAAAGTTCGGCGCAATGCAAAAGAATATGGCGCCGGCAGATATCGCTATCTATATTGTATTTGTTTTATTTATATTGCATGTTTTATTATCATAGGTAGTCAATTGCACAAAAAAAAAAAAAAAAAAAATAATAATAATTTTTTATGTGTGTTATTATCAATAAACTATGAGGTTCCTGTATTAAGAGAGTGCCCAGTATCTGTTTTACATTTTTCTTTATTGTACCAAAGGAAGGGTGAGTCCTTTTTACTGAGAGCACCTCTCCAGTTGTTAGCACCAATCCAGTGCGCCACTTCTTTTCACTTAAGATATCGCTATACGTTCGCATGTTCGGCGAATCGCTGTGAAAGTTCGCTGCGAAACGACAGCTGGGCCAACCGCAAGGCCATCTCTAGTAGTGAGGAGCAGGTGAGTTCTCAGAGGGAGCAGAGGGACAGGGTAGAAGGGTCATCATCCCATGTGTCTCTTATCTCCTCCCTGCTGAGTGTGTCCCAGTGTCCTTCCTCACACCCCTGACCATGTCCTTCTGGATTTAAAAACACCATAATCTAAACTGGGTGTTGACATGTGGAGAAAAGTGTTGTTGCAGGGTGTTGAAGGAGGGCGGACATTAAATAACCTTCATTTTAAGGCGTATGTCTGTAGCTGTCCCTGACACGTTTTGAGGATCTTCCAATTCTGAAGTCCTAATAATAATCTCCTAAGATCCTGGAAATCCAGAAGCTGAGAACCCCTTCCAGATCTACTAGTTGTCACAGCTGATGGGTCGTTACAATTGTATCCAGCACACACAGTCCTCTGTCAGCTAAGCGACCAGCTCTCCAGACTGATACACTGTAACCGCAACAGGACAGGAGGGAGATGTGTGAAGTATTAGGTTCTGCTGTGAGAAGTAATAGGTTTAGGTTCAGCCTCTGGATGGAATCAAGAATATACCCATTCGCTGACAGCAAGAAGAGATCTTGAGTCTACACACAGAGTACCAAAGATACAGGGTCATACAGCACCACATACCTCTTACATCCAGTGATGTCTCATCTGATGTAGATATTCTCTTTCCTCATCTTCTCCATTCAGACCAGACCGCCATGATGGTTTCTTTCAGCCATCTCTTGTCTTTGCAAAGTTCGACAAATAGACATCTTAGTTTCCTACTTTTCCATCCTCCTCCCACCTTCTCAACATCCCATCCTGCCACCTCTAATACTGTGCCCGCTGTGTTCCCCAATACTATACTGCAGAAACAGATAATCCCCCGGATAATACTAGTACCACACAGATAGTGCCCCCTTCAATAATTATTGGCACACAGTGCCCCAAAAAGTAAATGCACCCAGCAAATAGTGTCCCTGAAACTTATAGCCGTAACATAGTCCCCCACAGTAATAGCGCTCCCCAAAGTCCCACCAATAGAAATAATTCTCTACCACATAGTAATAGTGCCCCCAACCGTAATAATGTCCCCACTGTGTCCCAGAAGTAATTATGCCCCCGTAGTGCCTATACTAGTAATGTTCCCAGTAGTCCTCCAGTAGTAAAAATACATCCTCTTGGAAACGCGCTCTGATATCTTTAAAATTCAATACACTAAACCAGCGATCAGCAACCTACGGCATGCCAGCTGCTGTTAAACTACAACTCCCAGTATGCTCCATTCACGTCTATGTGAGTTCTAAAGAGCAGCTGAGTGAGTGCGTATTCTGGGAACTGTAGCTTCACAACAGCTGGAGCGCTGAAGATTTCAGATCCCTGCACTAAACCAAATGTCACCAAGCTGCTGTGGAACTACAACTCCCAGCATGCACATTTGCTGATCTAGATAGATAGATGTGCTATGTATGTGGGGGAGCGGTGTCCCCTCTGAACTCCTGCCCATCTACTTGGTGCTTTTAATCAGAGTATCTCATAGTTGGGTCCTACTTTGCCCTGAAACTTGTAGGCCTAAAGCCCAGGAGGCCTGTGTTAGTGTAGGTCCCGTCTGATAGAAGCCACCTTGTCGCTAGTAGATGGGCCCGACACATTCTTGATCAAAAATATGCGTGAATAGCTTCTACTTTTCATATAGTTTCGCATTTCTGGAATTAAGAATAAAACACACAAAAAAAAAATGGAACCTGACCCCGACGTGATTTGAACACGCAACCTTCTGATCTGGAGTCAGACGCGCTACCGTTGCGCCACGAGGTCAGTTGCTGGTGCAGCTTCCAACCCTATTGGACACTACTGTCTTGTTTACCAAAATGCTGATCACTTGCCCTGCAGACCATCTCATTTGGGTAATATTTTCTGTCCGTATCTTTATTAGATTCCATCTACACGCTGTTATTGCACTTTGGTGCTTTTAAGATGTTTTTGTCTTGAGCATCCTGTCTGGTCCCAAGTCCCACATAATTCTCTGCCAGAGTGCACTTAGTAGTAATAGTGCCCCTACAGTTCCCCCAAGGGTAATACTGTCCCCACTGTGCCCCAGAAGTAATTATGCCCCCATAGTGCTCATACTATTAATCATGTTCTCCATAGTTCCCGAGTATTAATAAAGCCCAACATAATACCCCCCCCAGTAGTAATACTTCTCCTTATAATGTGTGTAGTACAAAAAATGCCCTGTTGTATGCCAGTACACGAAAATACCTCATCTTAGTGCCCCCAATAGAGCCAATGTCCCAAGAGTGCCCCCATAATGTGTGCCAGTATAAAATACCCCTTTATCGTGCCCCCAGTAGGAGCCCCCATAGTGCTCCTCTCCCCCTTCTCCATAGTGTCCCCCATAATGTGGCAGTATAAAATACACCATCTTAGTGCCCCCAGCACATGCCTCTATAGTGCTCCTCTACCCCTTCCCCATAGTAACCCCCCTAAATATGCTAGTATAAAATGCCCCTTTTTAGTGCCCCCAGCAGATGCCTCTTTAGCGCTCCTCTCCACCCTTCCCCATAGTGCCCCCCAGGGGCGTAGCTATAGGGGGTGCAGAGGTAGCAGTCGCTACCGGGTCCAGGAGCCTAAGGGGGCCCAAAGACCCTTGTGCCACATAAGAAGATACCAGTATTATAGAATGTGTGCAAGTATAAAATGCCTCTATATAGTGGGACTTCTGATGGCTTGTTCTCAAAAATGACCACAATTCTTGTTGCCACTCGATAGAGGTCAGATTTGTGAAGTACACAACTAATAGTTGTCCTGTGGACAGATTATTCCACCTGAGCTGTGGATCTCTGCAGCTCCTCGAGGGTGACTATGGACCTCTTCTTGGCTGCTTCTCTAATTAGTGCTCTCCTTGTCTGGGCAATCAGTTTAGGTGGACGGCCATGTCTTGGTAGGTTTTCACTTGTGCCATACTCCTTCCATTTTCGGACGATGGATTCATCAGAGCTCCGTGAGATGTTCAGAGCTTGGGATATTTTTTTATAACCTAACCCTGCTTTACACTTCTCCACAACTTTTATCCCTGATCTGTCTGGTGTGTTCCTTGGTTTTTTGATGATGCTGGTTGATCACTAATGTTCACTACCAAACCTCTGAGGCCTTCACAGAACAGCTGTAGTTATACTGAGAATACAGTACCCACAGGTGGACTGTATGTACTAATTAGGTGGTTTATCACAGAAAATCCCAATATATACATTTAAGTTTGTGGGTGCAACGTGAAGAAATGTGTCAAAGTTCAAGGGGTATGAATACTTTTTCAAGGCTCTGTACCTCCATGTGGCTGTCAGGATGTGATGCAGGCATCCTCCGGCCTGTGTCCTGCTCTGTATGCTGCGCGGCTCAGTCAGTGCGATGACGATGACGTCATTGCGTCACCTGCGCCGGCCTCTGATAGGCTACAGACACTAGGCCTGAAGCCTATCAGAAGGAATGGGGCAGGGAGACCTCGCTCCCGTGCCCCACCGCGGCATTCAACTGTATCGCCATCCTGACAACGGCAATACAGTCGAATATAGATATATGAGGGCTTCCACAATGGAAGTGCTTATTTCCCTCAGCCCTGCCACCGCCCCCAGTAATCTCCAGGGATGTGCCGCCTGAGGCGACTGCCTCACCTGGCCTAATGTGCAGTGCGGCCCTGGACAAGTCATCATAATCATCATGTATGATTCTGCTGAGCTGCGGTATCTCAGCCTATCATGTCAGATACTGTCTACTAAACTGTGGTATCTAAGCCTTTCATGTGTGATACTGTCTGCTGAGCTGTGTATCTAATCCTATCCTGTGTGATACTGTCTGCTGAGCTGGGTATCTAATCCTATCCTGTGTGATACTGTCTGCTGAGCTGTGTATCTAATCCTATCCTGTGTGATACTGTCTGCTGAGCCGTGTATCTAATCCTATCCTGTGTAACACTGACTGCTGAGCTGTGTATCTAATCCTATCCTGTGTGATACTGCCTACTGAGCTGTGTATCTAATCCTATCCTGTGTGATGCTGTCTGCTGAGCTGTGTATCCAATCCTATCCTGTGTGATACTGTCTGCTGAGCTGTGTATCTAAGCCTTTCATGTGTGATACTGTCTGCTAAGCTGTGTATCTAATCCGATCATGTCTAATACTGTCTGCTGAGCTGCTGTATCCAATCCTATCCTGTGTGATACTGTCTGCTGAGCCGTGTATCTAATTCTATGTGATACTGTCTGCTGAGCCGTGTATCTAATCCTATCCTGTGTGATACAGTCTGCTGAGCCGTGTATCTAATCCTATCCTGTGTGATACTGTCTGCTGAGCTGCTGTATCCAATCCCATCCTGTGTGATACAGTCTGCTGAGCCGTGTATCTAATCCTATCCTGTGTGATACTGCCTGCTGAGCTGTGTATCTAATCCTATCCTGGTGATACTGACTGCTGAGCTGTGTATCTAATCCATCATGTTGTGATACTGTCTGCTGAGCTCTGTATCTAATCCTGTCCTGTGTCATACTGTCTGCTGAGCCGTGTATCTAATCCTATCCTGTGTGATACTGTCTGGCTGAGCCGTGTATCAATCCTATCCTGTGTGACTACTGTACTGCTGAGCCGTGTATCTAATTCCTATCCTGTGTGATACTGCCTGCTGAGCGGTGTATCTAATCCTATCCTGTGTGATACTGTCTGCTGAGCCGTGTATCTAATCCTATCCTGTGTGATACTGTCTGCTGAGCCGGTGTATCTAATCCTATCCTGTGTGATACTGTCCTGCTGAGCTGTGTATCTAATCCTATCCTGTGTGATACTGCCTGCTGAGCTGTGTATCTAATCCTATCCTGTGTGATACTGTCTGCTGAGCCTGTGTATCTAATCCTATCCTGTGTGATACTGTCTGCTGAGCCGTGTATCTAATCCTATCCTGTGTGATACTGCTGCTGAGCTGTGTATCTAATCCTATCCTGTGTGATACTGCCTGCTGAGCTGTGTATCTAATCCTATCCTGTGTGATACTGTCTGCTGAGCCGTGTATCTAATCCTATCCTGTGTGATACTGTCTGCTGAGCTGTGTATCTAATCCTATCCTGTGTGATACTGTCTGCTGAGCTGTGTATCTAATCCTATCCTGTGTGATACTGTCTGCTGAGCTGTGTATCTAATCCTATCCTGTGTGATACTGTCTGCTGAGCTGTGTATCTAATCCTATCCTGTGTGATACTGTCTGCTGAGCTGTGTATCTAATCCTATCCTGTGTGATACTGTCTGCTGAGCTGTGTATCTAATCCTATCCTGTGTGATACTGTCTGCTGAGCTGTGTATCTAATCCTATCCTGTGTGATACTGCCTGCTGAGCTGTGTATCTAATCCTATCCTGTGTGATACTGTCTGCTGAGCTGTGTATCTAATCCTATCCTGTGTGATACTAGTCTGCTGAGCTGTGTATCTAATCCTATCCTGTGTGATACTGCCTGCTGAGCTGTGTATCTAATCCTACCCTGTGTGATACTGTCTGCTGAGCTGTGTATCTAATCCTATCCTGTGTGATACAGTCTGCTGAGCTGTGTATCTAATCCTATCCTGTGTGATACTGTCTGCTGAGCTGTGTATCTAATCCTATCCTGTGTGATACTGTCCTGCTGAGCTGTGTATCTAATCCTATCCTGTGTGATACTGTCTGCTGAGCTGTGTATCTAATCCTATCCTGTGTGATACTGTCTGCTGAGCTGTGTATCTAATCCTATCCTGTGTGATACTGTCTGCTGAGCTGTGTATCTAATCCTATCCTGTGTGATACTGTCTGCTGAGCCTGTGTATCTAATCCTATCCTGTGTGATACTGTCTGCTGAGCTGTGTATCTAATCCTATCCTGTGTGATACCGTCTGCTGAGCTGTGTATCTAATCCTATCCTGTGTGATACTGTCTGCTGAGCTGTGTATCTAATCCTATCCTGTGTGATACTGTCTGCTGAGCTGTGTATCTAATCCTATCCTGTGTGATACTGCCTGCTGAGCTGTGTATCTAATCCTATCCTGTGTGATACTGTCTGCTGAGCTGTGTATCTAATCCTATCCTGTGTGATACTGTCTGCTGAGCCGTGTATCTAATCCTATCCTGTGTGATACTGCCTGCTGAGCTGTGTATCTAATCCTATCCTGTGTGATACTGCCTGCTGAGCTGTGTATCTAATCCTATCCTGTGTGATACTGTCTGCTGAGCTGTGTATCTAATCCTATCCTGTGTGATACTGTCTGCTGAGCTGTGTATCTAATCCTATCCTGTGTGATACTGTCTGCTGAGCCGTGTATCTAATCCTATCCTGTGTGATACTGTCTGCTGAGCCGTGTATCTAATCCTATCCTGTGTGATACTGTCTGCTGAGCCGTGTATCTAATCCTATCCTGTGTGATACTGTCTGCTGAGCCGTGTATCTAATCCTATCCTGTGTGATACTGTCTGCTGAGCCGTGTATCTAATCCTATCCTGTGTGATACTGTCTGCTGAGCTGTGTATCTAATCCTATCCTGTGTGATACTGTCTGCTGAGCTGTGTATCTAATCCTATCCTGTGTGATACTGTCTGCTGAGCTGTGTATCTAATCCTATCCTGTGTGATACTGTCTGCTGAGCTGTGTATCTAATCCTATCCTGTGTGATACTGTCTGCTGAGCTGTGTATCTAATCCTATCCTGTGTGATACTGTCTGCTGAGCTGTGTATCTAATCCTATCCTGTGTGATACTGTCTGCTGAGCTGTGTATCTAATCCTATCCTGTGTGATACTGTCTGCTGAGCTGTGTATCTAATCCTATCCTGTGTGATACTGTCTGCTGAGCTGTGTATCTAATCCTATCCTGTGTGATACTGTCTGCTGAGCCTGTGTATCTAATCCTATCCTGTGTGATACTGTCTGCTGAGCTGTGTATCTAATCCTATCCTGTGTGATACTGTCTGCTGAGCTGTGTATCTAATCCTATCCTGTGTGATACTGTCTGCTGAGCTGTGTATCTAATCCTATCCTGTGTGATACTGTCTGCTGAGCTGTGTATCTAATCCTATCCTGTGTGATACTGTCTGCTGAGCTGTGTATCTAATCCTATCCTGTGTGATACTGTCTGCTGAGCTGTGTATCTAATCCTATCCTGTGTGATACTGTCTGCTGAGCTGTGTATCTAATCCTATCCTGTGTGATACTGTCTGCTGAGCTGTGTATCTAATCCTATCCTGTGTGATACTGTCTGCTGAGCCGTGTATCTAATCCTATCCTGTGTGATACTGTCTGCTGAGCTGTGTATCTAATCCTATCCTGTGTGATACTGTCTGCTGAGCTGTGTATCTAATCCTATCCTGTGTGATACTGTCTGCTGAGCTGTGTATCTAATCCTATCCTGTGTGATACTGTCTGCTGAGCCTGTGTATCTAATCCTATCCTGTGTGATACTGTCTGCTGAGCCGTGTATCTAATCCTATCCTGTGTGATACTGTCTGCTGAGCCGTGTATCTAATCCTATCCTGTGTGATACTGTCTGCTGAGGCCGTGTATCTAATCCTATCCTGTGTGATACTGTCTGCTGAGCCGTGTATCTAATCCTATCCTGTGTGATACTGTCTGCTGAGCCGTGTATCTAATCCTATCCTGTGTGATACTGTCTGCTGAGCCGTGTATCTAATCCTATCCTGTGTGATACTGTCTGCTGAGCTGTGTATCTAATCCTATCCTGTGTGATACTGTCTGCTGAGCTGTGTATCTAATCCTATCCTGTGTGATACTGTCTGCTGAGCTGTGTATCTAATCCTATCCTGTGTGATACTGTCTGCTGAGCTGTGTATCTAATCCTACCCTGTGTGATACTGTCTGCTGAGCTGTGTATCTAATCCTATCCTGTGTGATACTGTCTGCTGAGCTGTGTATCTAATCCTATCCTGTGTGATACTGTCTGCTGAGCTGTGTATCTAATCCTATCCTGTGTGATACTGTCTGCTGAGCTGTGTATCTAATCCTATCCTGTGTGATACTGTCTGCTGAGCTGTGTATCTAATCCTATCCTGTGTGATACTGTCTGCTGAGCCGTGTATCTAATCCTATCCTGTGTGATACTGTCTGCTGAGCTGTGTATCTAATCCTATCCTGTGTGATACTGTCTGCTGAGCTTGTATCTAATCTATCCTGTGTGATACTGTCTGCTGAGCTGTGTATCTAATCCTATCCTGTGTGATACTGTCTGCTGAGCTGTGTATCTAATCCTATCCTGTGTGATACTGTCTGCTGAGCTGTGTATCTAATTCCTATCCTGTGTGATACTGTCTGCTGAGCTGTGTATCTAATCCTATCCTGTGTGATACTGTCCTGCTGAGCTGTGTATCTAATCCTATCCTGTGTGATACTGTCTGCTGAGCTGTGTATCTAATCCTATCCTGTGTGATACTGTCTGCTGAGCTGTGTATCTAATCCTATCCTGTGTGATACTGTCTGCTGAGCTGTGTATCTAATCCTATCCTGTGTGATACTGTCTGCTGAGCTGTGTATCTAATCCTATCCTGTGTGATACTGTCTGCTGAGCTGTGTATCTAATCCTATCCTGTGTGATACTGTCTGCTGAGCTGTGTATCTAATCCTATCCTGTGTGATACTGTCTGCTGAGCTGTGTATCTAATCCTATCCTGTGTGATACTGTCTGCTGAGCTGTGTATCTAATCCTATCCTGTGTGATACTGTCTGCTGAGCTGTGTATCTAATCCTACTCCTGTGTGATACTGTCTGCTGAGCTGTGTATCTAATCCTATCCTGTGTGATACTGTCTGCTGAGCCGTGTATCTAATCCTATCCTGTGTGATACTGTCCTGCTGAGCTGTGTATCTAATCCTATCCTGTGTGATACTGTCTGCTGAGCTGTGTATCTAATCCTATCCTGTGTGATACTGTCTGCTGAGCTGTGTATCTAATCCTATCCTGTGTGATACTGTCTGCTGAGCTGTGTATCTAATCCTATCCTGTGTGATACTGTCTGCTGAGCTGTGTATCTAATCCTATCCTGTGTGATACTGTCTGCTGAGCCGTGTATCTAATCCTATCCTGTGTGATACTGTCTGCTGAGCCGTGTATCTAATCCTATCCTGTGTGATACTGTCTGCTGAGCCGTGTATCTAATCCTATCCTGTGTGATACTGTCTGCTGAGCCGTGTATCTAATCCTATCCTGTGTGATACTGTCTGCTGAGCTGTGTATCTAATCCTATCCTGTGTGATACTGTCTGCTGAGCCGTGTATCTAATCCTATCCTGTGTGATACTGTCTGCTGAGCTGTGTATCTAATCCTATCCTGTGTGATACTGTCTGCTGAGCTGTGTATCTAATCCTATCCCTGTGTGATACTGTCTGCTGAGCTGTGTATCTAATCCTATCCTGTGTGATACTGTCTGCTGAGCTGTGTATCTAATCCTATCCTGTGTGATACTGTCTGCTGAGCTGTGTATCTAATCCTATCCTGTGTGATACTGTCCTGCTGAGCTGTGTATCTAATCCTATCCTGTGTGATACTGTCTGCTGAGCTGTGTATCTAATCCTATCCTGTGTGATACTGTCTGCTGAGCTGTGTATACTATCCTACCTGTGTGACCTGAGCTGATGTTATCTAATCCTATCCTGGGTGATACTGACTGATGAGCTGTGTATCTAATCCGATCCTGTGTATACGTGCTGATGAGCTGTGTAGCTAATCCTAATCCTGTGTGATACTGTCCTGGCTGAGCTGTGTACTCTAATCCTAATCCTGTGGTGATACTGTCCCTGCGGAAGCCTGTGTATACTAATCCTATCCTGTTGTGATAACCTGTCTGCTGAGCCGTGTAATCTAATCCTATCCTGTGTGATACTGTCTGCTGAGGCCGTGGATCTAATCCTATCCTGTGTGATACTGTCCTGCTGAGCCGTGGATCTAATCCTAATCCTGTGTGATACTTGGTACTGTCTGGCTGAGCCGTGTATCCTAATCCTATCCTGTGGTGATACTGTCTGCTGAGCCGTGTATCTAATCCTAGTCCTGTGTGATACTGTCTGCTGAGCTGTGTATCTAATCCTATCCTGTGTGATACTGTCTGCTGAGCCTGTGTATCTAATCCTATCCTGTGTGATACTGTCTGCTGAGCGTGTATCTAATCCTATCCTGTGTGATACTGTCTGCTGAGCTGTGTATCTAATCCTATCCTGTGTGATACTGTCTGCTGAGCCTGTGTATCTAATCCTATCCTGTGTGATACTGTCTGCTGAGCCGTGTATCTAATCCTATCCTGTGTGATACTGTCTGCTGAGCTGTGTATCTAATCCTATCCTGTGTGATACTGTCTGCTGAGCTGTGTATCTAATCCTATCCCTGTGTGATACTGTCTGCTGAGCTGTGTATCTAATCCTATCCCTGTGTGATACTGTCTGCTGAGCTGTGTATCTAATCCTATCCCTGTGTGATACTGTCTGCTGAGCTGTGTATCTACTCCTATCCTGTGTGATACTGTCTGCTGAGCTGTGTATCTAATCCTATCCTGTGTGATACTGTCTGCTGAGCTGTGTATCTAATCCTATCCCTGTGTGATACTGTCTGCTGAGCCGTGTATCTAATCCTATCCTGTGTGATACTGCATGCTGAGCTGTGTATCTAATCCTACCCTGTGTGATACTGTCTGCTGAGCTGTGTATCTAATTCTATCCTGTGTGATACTGTCTGCAGAGCTGTGTATCTAATCCTATCCTGTGTGATACTGTCCTGCTGAGCTGTGTATCTAATCCTACCCTGTGTGATACTGTCTGCTGAGCTGTGTATCTAATCCTATCCTGTGTGATACTGCATGCTGAGCTGTGTATCTAATCCTACCCTGTGTGATACTGTCTGCTGAGCTGTGTATCTAATTCTATCCTGTGTGATACTGTCTGCAGAGCTGTGTATCTAATCCTATCCTGTGTGATACTGTCTGCTGAGCTGTGTATCTAATCCTATCCTGTGTGATACTGTCTGCTGAGCTGTGTATCTAATCCAATCCTGTGTGATACTGTTTGCTGAGCTGTGTATCTAATCCTACCATGTGTGATACTGTCTGCTGATCTGTGTATCTAATCCTATCATGTGTGATACGGTCTCCTAAACTACAGTATCTAAGCCTATCATGTATATTCCTGTCTGTTGGAGTGCTGTATCTAAGTCTTTCATGTGTGATACTGACTGCTGAGCTGTGTATCTCAGGATATCAAGTCACATGCTGTCTACTGAACTGCAGTATCTAAGCCTTCATGTGTGATACTGTCTGCCTAGTTGATGTATCTAAGCTTGTCATGACATATGATATCTGCTGAGCTGTTGCACTAAATCCCATAATGTGCGGTATCTAAGCTTGTGATACTGTCTGCTGAACTGCAGCAGCTAAGCCTTTCATGCATGATACTGTGTCCACATGATCTGCTGTATCTAAGCCCAGCATATGTGATACGGCGCAGCAGCCTTTTCCCTGTGGTGCGGAGGTAATTAGTGAGGCCGGCCGTTCTCCGCCTCACTACTCCTCTCATCCTCCTCCCTCTCTCCAGGAAGTCTTCAGGAGCATTCAGATGGTCATTCAACGGCTGATTACCCCCTGCCCTTCCGCTCCTGCCTCCTCCTCATTGTGCCCCGCGCCCACCTGCCAGGCAGCCCCAACAAGTCATTCACACTCTGCCTCCTGCCCAAACATTCAGCCGCAGTGACTTGTGCCTAATCCGGGGGTAGAAGTCACAATCTGTTCCAGGCCTGGAAGCCGCGGTCAGTGTCCGAAGATCAAAGGGGGGGGGGGGTGAAAAGAAGAAGGAGAGGATGACATTCACAGAGATTGGAATTCTATCTATCTATCTATATATCCAGGGCCGTCTTTAATATTGATTGGACCCTGGGCAAGAATTTCCTTGGGCCCCCTGGATCCCGCCTTCCCACACCCTAGAATGCAATCACACCCTCCACCACAACACACACACAAATCCACACACCTGGTAGAGTAGTAACTTTAGTAATGATGAGTGGCCACTTGAGGTGTTCCTTGGCAGGGTTTACATTAGAAAGCTTGCAGAGACAAGATATAGACACCGGAACTACGACGTTCAGCTGTGGTGGTTCTGGTGACTATTGTGTCCCTTACTATAGAGGGGAAAAAGAATCAGCACAAAAGTATCAAATAAAATGGCTGTATCATTACTCTAAAAATTAAAAAAGCACAACTTCTGACACAAATATATAGTATTTTGCAGATGATTTTCTTTTTTTTTACAATGTGCAGATAGTACTGTACTACTACCCCCTCCATCCACCCTACATACAGGGTAATACAGCCCCACATACCTCTTACATCCAGTGACGTCTCCTTTGATGTAGATGTTCTCTTTCCTCATCTTCTCCTTTCAGACCTTCAGATCAGAGACCATTTTTCAGCCGTTTCTCGTCTCTGCAGTTTGACAAACAAAATCTTAGTTTACTACTTTTCCATCATCCTGGACAAACCATCCTACCACCCCCAATACTGTGCCGCTGAGCTCCCCAATACTATACTGCAGAAACAGATAAACCCCCTGATAATAGTAGTACCGTGCAGATAGTGCCCTTCAATAATTATTGGCACACAGTGCCCTAAAATGACTGTGCCCAGCAAATAGTGCCCCTGACACTAATAGTGTAAACATAACGTCCCCCAAAATAATTGTGGTAAGCTGATACTGTGCCAAGGTGCCCCCACAGTAATAGTGCTCCCAAAAGTCCCACCAATGGGAATAATTCTCTGCTAGAGCACACTTGGTAGTAATAGTGCTCCTACAGTGCCCCCAACATGTCCCCACTGTGCCCCAGAAGTAATAATGCTCCCATAGTGCCCATACTATTAATCATGTTCCCCATAGACCCCCAGTAGTGATAAAGCCCATCATAATGCCCCCCAGAAGTAATAATTCTCCTTATAATGTGCCAGTGCAAAAAATACCCCTTTTAATGCCCCCAGTTGAGCTAATGTCCCCATAGTGCCCCCATAACGTGCCAGTATAAAATACCACTACATAGTGACCCAAGTAAATGCCCCATAGTGCTCCTCTGCCCCCTTCTTCCTAGTGCCCCCCATAATGTACCAGTATAAAATGCCCCATATATAGTGCCCCAGTAGATGCCCCCATATTTTGCAAGTATGAAATACCCCTTCTTAGTGCCCCCCATAGATGAGCCCATAGTACTCCTCTCCCCCTTCCCCATACTACCCACCATAATGTGCCCTAGTATAAAATACCCCTATACAGTTCCCCCCATATGAAATAACTCTTCTTTGTGGCCTCAGTAGATGTCCCATGGTGCCGCCAATAATGTGCCAGTAAGGAGTGCCCCTATAGTGCCACCCAATAATATGCCAATAACAAGTGCCCCCATAGATGCCCCCCAATATTGTGCCAGTAACAAGTGCCCCCATAGATGCCCCCCAATCATGTGCCAGTAACAAGTACCCCAATAGATGCCCCCAATCATGTGCCAGTAACAAGTACCCCCAAAGATGCCCCCCAATAATGTGCCAATAACAAGTGCCCCCATAGATGCCCTTAATCATGTGCCAGTAACAAGTGCCCCCATAGATCCCCCCCAATCATGTGTCAGTAACAAGTACCCCCATAGATGCCCCCAATCATGTGTCAATAACAAGAGCCCCCATAGATGCACCCCAATCATGTGCCAGTTACAAGTGCCCCAAAGATGCCACCCAATCATGTGCCAGTAACAATTGCCCCCATAGATGCCACCCAATCATGTGCCAGTAACAAGTGGTCCCAAAGATGCCACCCAATCATGTGCCAGTAACAAGTGCCCCCATAGATGCTCCCTAATCATGTGCCAGTAACAAGTACCCCCATAGATGCCTCCCAATCATGTGCCAGTAAAATGTGCCCCCATAGATGCCACCTAATTATGTGCAAGTAATAAGAGCTCCCATAGATGCCCCCCAATCATGTGCCCATAACAAGTGCCCCCATAGATGCCACCCAATCATGTGCCAGTAATAAGTGCCCCCATAGATGCCCCCCAATCATGTGCCAATAACAAGTGCCCCCATATATGCCTCCCAATCATGTGCCAGTAACAAGTGCCCCCATAGATGCCTCCCAATCATGTGCCAGTAACAAGTGCCCCAAAGATGCCTCCCAATCATGTGCCAGTAACAAGTGCCCCAAAGATGCCTCCCAAACATGTGCCAGTAATAAGTGCCCCATAGATGCCCCCAATCATGTGCCAGTAACAAGTGCCCCCATAGATGCCTCCCAATCATGTGCCAGTAACAAGTGCCCCCATAGATGCCTCCCAATCATGTGCCAGTAACAAGTGCCCCAAAGATGCCACCCAATCATGTGCCAGTAATAAGTGCCCCCATAGATGCCCCCCAATCATGTGCCAATAACAAGTGCCCCCATAGATGCCTCCCAATAATGTGCCAGTAACAAGTGCCCCATAGATGCCACCCGATCATGTGCCAGTAACAAATGCCCCCATAGATGGCCCCCAATGATGTGCCAATAACAAGTGCCCCATAGATGCCACCCAATCATGTACCAGTAACAAGTGCCCCCATAGATGCCCCCAATTATGTGCCAGTAACAGGTGCCCCATAGATGCCCCCCAATCATGTGCCAGTTACAAGTGCCCCATAGATGCCCCCCAATCATGTGCCAGTAGTAGTACCATATAAAAAAAATAAACACTTATACTTACCTCCATCAGGCTGGCAGAGATGCGATGCAGACCTCTTCCAGCCTGTGTCCCGCCTGCACCGGCCACTAATACTCTGCATGTAGTAATGAATCCCAGCAGCTGTGTCTTTGCAAATTCAGTTTATTCCAGAATATTCCAGAATATATCATGATAAAGCCATGTTTGCCGAAACGGCGATACAGATGACTATGGAAATGAGCGCTTCCACAATGGAAACGCTCATCTCTCTGTGCCCCGCCGCCGCCCCCACGTCACCAGTGGCCAGCGGGGCTCAAGAGGCAGCTGCCCCTTGTGCCCAGCGTTAAAGATGGCCCTGTATATATCTATCTATAATCTTTGTATCTATCATCTATCTTCTATCTATCTAGATCAGCAAATGTGCATGCTGGGAGTTGTAGTTCCCCAGCAGCTTGGTGACCTTTGGTTTAGTGCAGGGATCTGAAATCTTCGGCGCTCCAGCTGTTGTGAAGCTACGTTTCCCAGAATACGCACTCACTCATCTGTTCTTTAAAACTCCCATAGACATATATAGAGCATGCTGGGAGTTGTAGTTTAACAGCAGCTGGCGTGCCGGAGGTTGCTGATCGCTGGTTTAGTGTATTGAATTTTGCAGATATCAGAGCACGTTTCTGGAATCACGCATAAAACACAAAAAACAGAACCTGACCCCGACGTGATTTGAACACGCAACCTTCTGATCTGGAGTCAGACGCGCTACCGTTGCGCCACAAGGTCAACTGATGGTGCAGCTTCTAACCCTATTTGATACTACTGTCTTGTTTACCAAAATGCTGATCACTTGCCCTCCAGACCATCTCATTTGGGTAATATTTTCTGTCCGTATCTTTATTAGATTCCATCTAAACGCTGTTATTGCACTTTGGTGCTTTTAAGATGTTTTTGTCTTGAGCAAAACATAATGCCCCCCTAGTAGTAATACTTCTCCTTATAATGTGTGCAGTACAAAAAATGCCCTGTTGTGTGCCAGTACACGAAAATACCTAATCTTAGTGCCCCCAATAAAGCCAATGTCCCAAGAGTGCCCCCATAATGTGTGCCAGTATAAAATACCCCTATATCATGCCCGGAGTAGGAGCCCCCATAGTGCTCCTCTCCCCCTTCTCCATAGTGTCCCCCATAATGTGGCAGTATAAAATACACCATCTTAGTGCCCCCAGCACATGCCTCCATAGTGCTCCTCTACCCCTTCCCCATAGTAACACCCCTAAATATGCTAGTATAAAATGCCCCTTTTTAGTGCCCCCAGAAGATGCCTCTTTAGCGCTCCTCTCCACCCTTCCCCATAGTGCCCCCCAGGGGCGTAGCTATAGGGGGTGCAGAGGTAGCAGTCGCTACCGGTCCCAGGAGCCTGAGGGGGCCCAAAGACCCTTGTGCCACATAAGAAGATACCAGTATTATAGAATGTGTGCAAGTATAAAATGCCTCTATATAGTGGGACTTCTGATGGCTTGCTCTCAAAAATGACCACAATTCTTGTTGCCACTCGATAGAGGTCAGATTTGTGAAGTACACAACTAATAGTTGTCCTGTGGACAGATTATTCCACCTGAGCTGTGGATCTCTGCAGCTCCTCGAGGGTGACCATGGACCTCTTCTTGGCTGCTGGTTTAGAGTATTGAATTTTGCAGATATCAGAACACGTTTCTGGAATCAAGCATAAAACACAAAAAAAACAGAACCTGACCCCGACGTGATTTGAACACGCAACCTTCTGATCTGGAGTCAGACGCGCTACCGTTGCGCCACGAGGTCAACTGGTACTTGGTACAGATGTCTCTTTACCAAAATGCTGATCAGCGGCAATTCTGAACAGACTTGCATTCCAAACCATCTCGTTTGGGTGCATTAGATGCCATCTGCACGCTGATGTTGCACTTTGGTGCTTTTGGGATGTTTGTGTCTTGAGCTTGCATCCTGTCTAGTTCAATCCCTCAATCCCTCATAAGAACTACTCTAGAGCAAATTGCGGTAAACGTTCCTCAGGGCGAGGATAGTATGGTGGACATCACAGCTCGTTGTATATGAGGCTGACTAGCCATAGATTGGTCAGAGTGTTTTTGCTGATCCCTGTCCACCAATGGAAGCGCATTAGACACCTGAGCATCAGAACTGGACTATGGAGCCCTAGAAGAAGGCGGCCTGGTCTGATGAATCACGTGTACATTAGGTGGACAGCTGTATGCATCACTTACCTGGGGAAGAGATGGCACCAGAACACATTATGGTAAGAAGACAAGTCGGTGGAAGCAGTGTGATGTTCTGCTGGACACCTTGGGATGTGACACCACCTACCTAACCATTGTACAAACGAGAATCTCTTTAAATGCCAGAGGTGCTCCCTAATGGCAATGGCATCTTTATTCAAGATAGTGAGCCTTGCTCTCAAGAATGTGGAGAACAGGTTGTTGAGATGACAAGGAAATAATGGCAGAAGGAAGCACATATAATATTTACAAAACTCGTTCCCGTTGCATAAAACATGTCTACAAGTTCATATGCTTTGTGGTTTAAGTCCCTCATTATAAGGGAATATTTCTCATAGCCATTAAAGTCTCTTAAAGAGGCAGTCCTTTTAACTCTGCCTAGTCTCACCATTGCCTAGAGGGCCCTTCCTTTTACAAAGGTGATGTTCTTACATGTGACACCTCCCTAGGATCTCTCATCAGAGTCCTCAGTATTGCCTGCTTCTGCTGTAGCGTGTTGCAGAGGAGCTCCTGTCCACATCTTCACCAGACTCTCTGAGCTCATGGACCACTCTCACTCCAGTTGGAGGTCTCTCATCATCGCCTCTGGACATTACTACTCCTAGGCCTCTGTCACTTAATTGGATGGTCTGCCTGAGAACATTCTGGTTTCTGAAATTGGTTGGCATGTTTGGTGTAGGGAGACTTCCTCTCCTTCCATATTCTCTGACAACTCCTCCATATTTGTGGCCTCTGTGGTTAGCTCTCATGTGGGAGAGAAAATCCCTGTACATCTGCCAACTCTTTCACTGTGGAAAGTCTACAGGAGATAGACTCCCCTCTTTTCCTGCATTGTCTGCAGGCCATTACTGTCTGTGTCCATCTCCTATTCACCAAAGCAGCAGTGACCACCACACCTTGTCCACAGCCAGGGAAGATAGTTTAGCCCTGGACTCCTTCTCTTAGGCCTCTCTAACGCAAGGCATGCACCAAGTCCCCATTATCTGTTTGGTCCTTTTCTTCTTTGTGAAACACCCACCAGTGGGATGCATGCTGCTCTTGGCGTTATGGCTCCACTCCACCAGGAATACACATGCCAGAGGAAGACCCCCTCCCCTCCAGCTCTCTGTGTTTACTAAGTTGTTCCTGCAGCAGGCCTTTTTCTGGTGTCCAACCTCATTGGGGGAGTGGTATGGCTTGCCAAGTGGGCTTATGTCCATTCTGCTCAAGATGGCACTGCCAGGAGCTTATATTAGGATGAGTCCAAAATTATCCACACTCTGGCTCTAGAATTTATTTTAATTAGCTTTCAGAAAAGACAAATACATATTTTTTCAACGTAATCTCCCTGCTTTTCAATACACTTTGCCCGTCTGTCAATAAGCCTTTGTATTTCTTCACTAAAAATATTTTAGGCTGAGCTGAGAGCCACTAATGCACCTCTGTCTTCACCTATTCATCAGATGTGAATCTTCGTCTCCAAAGCATCAATTTTCCAGTTGATGGTTGCCTTTCTTGGAGGATGTTTCCATTCCTTACTCTAATGTTTACTCTCAGGCTCGTGGTGATGAATCCATGTCTCGTCAAAAGTAATGATTCTTCTTAAGAGGCTTTCACCTTCCTTAGAGTATCTGTCCAAATTGTGTTTGCAGATATCTAAAGGCCTCAGTTTGAGCTCTTCCATCTCACAAAAACTTTTTAAAACCCAAGTCTGTCATGGATTATTGATAGGTTGAGCAACGGCTAATTTGCAAATGATTTGCCACATAATCCACTGCCACTCGTCTATCCCCCGGAATCAGTTCCAGTGCAGCCTCAAAGTTGTCATCAGTCATGGACGGTCGCCTGGCTCCGTCTTCATGGTTGACACTTGTGCGAGCGAATATTGCTGGTCCTGCCCGTGCTCCCTGGACTATTACTAACTGCTGGCATAGCACATGCGTACCCTGTACCCATGTACTATGCCAGGATTAGCTGAGCGGAGCGGGATCCTTCCTCTGCCTGCTCCGCTCAGCTAAGAGAACTGACATGCAGTCTGCTGTGCGTCCCCTCCAAGTTCGGACCAGCACCAGGTAGCTGTAGAAGCATAAAGTATTAATATGAAGTTGCCCATAAATTCGCCCTTAATTAAGATGGCGATTACTGTTGGTGAACATAGGAGGAGAATAGAGGCGGAGCCTGCGCAGTGACGGAGGACAACGCTGAGGTTGCGGCGCGCTTTTCAAGTAAATTAAACATGTCCGAAAATGGTGATTATTTGACAGTATTTATGACTATGATTTCCCCCCTCTTCTTTTTCTTTATAGATGTTTATATATTATCTATAATATTCGGATGGCCAGGCGGTTTTTATCTGATATACACAGGCGCTATCGCACTTTATTGGATATACTGTATATAAATGAGTGCACATGTGTGAATTATATTTGAATAGAATTGTATTCACATTAGATACAAATTATGTCCTGTTTATACTGATTAGTATTTGATTAATCATGGGATATATGAACACATGCACTTTGTAATTCACTTTTTTCACCATCTACAGAGGAGTGGCGCGGACTGTTTTGCATATATTTGTACCCAGGATCAAGGGATGAACGCTGGCACCCAGATTGCTGTATCCAAGGAGTGCTGCCCTGTTTTGTGAATTTCTACATAGATAGATAGATAGATAGATAATAGATAGATATAAGATAGATAGATAGATAGATAATAGATAGATAATAGATAGATAATAGATAGATAATAGATAGATAATAGATGATAGATAGATAGATAGATAATAGATAGATATAAGATAGATAGATAGATAGATAATAGATAGATAATAGATAGATAATAGATAGATAATAGATAGATAATAGATAGATAGATAGATAGATAGATAGATAGATAGATAATAGATAGATATAAGATAGATAGATAGATAGATAATAGATAGATAATAGATAGATAATATATAGATAATAGATAGATGATAGATAGATAGATAGATAGATATGAGATAGATAGGTAGATAGATGATAGATTAGATTGTATGCATATGTTTTTAATTGTCTTCTTTCTCATGGAACCAGACATAATTGGATTTAGCAGATAGTAAAATATTAGCATTTGGACAGAGCAGTAGAAGTGAAAGGTGGGACACTTGTAAAATCTATTGTCCTCTCCTTTGACCCATCCATAAGGGATTTAATCACAGCTTATCCTCCTAATCCATTTTATCTGTGGGGTCTTTTGTGACTCTCATTTTTGGCTTTAAAGCCGTTAAATCCTATCTCTTCCTTTGGTCCGGCAGCTGCTTAGATATTCAAGGTGCCTTAATTCCCCATCAAGCTTCTTCTAACTCATTTCATCCGCCTGATAAAGTCCATAAAAGGGGCTCAGGATTCCATAGAAACCACAGATTACAGCCAAAAATCCTCCAAAAGAGGAAATGCCTTCAGATGAGAAGATAGGGACCATCACTAAGAAGACATATAGAATGATACAGATCAAACCAAAGGTCCACAGACCATAGTTGAGGGTCATGTAATCAAACATCTTACTAGAATACAACATTTTAAGCTGGCTAGAAGCAAAATAGTGATCAGTCATGATCCAGCCATAAACAACCATTATTCCAGAAAATCTCTAAATCAGCTCTACTAAAGGGAATCCCTCCGACCACTATGGTTTGTAGTTTTTAATAATGTTTGACCTGTCAGTGACCAAAGACGGAAAAATGTTCTGGAATCAGAACTTTAGTTTAATAGATGTTAGATACAATTAGATGAATACGATAGATATTTAGATAGAATAAATTTGGTTCCTTCTACTAATATACATAGAGGAGAAAAGCCCCATCACAATGTAGGTACCTGTTCACACCACTGTTCTGCTTTTCTTCCCATTAGTGAAAACAAACATCATCTGGATACAATCTTATCTTCTCATCTGTAGTCAGATTTTTTTGTATTTATTGTTTATAAAATACATTTATTACAATCAAATTGTCACACACACTTCTCATCTGGAGTCAGATGTTCTACCAGGGGGCCTCAATGTCCTCTGTCAAGGTCCAGCCCTGAGATTTGGGCACTATGTTAGTTATGTTAAAACATCCTGTACACACCTTAGTGACAGGTTACTATGATGAGAAGACATACCATCTACAGGCTGGGAGGATCAGAGATAGACCTTCCTGCCTATGGTCTCCTTTACTACAGTACACCAGCCCAATATTCATCACTTTCAGACCTCACAGCTTCAAGGCTCAATATCTAATTAATTAACTAATTACTCATGTGAAAAGAGAGGGGGAGCTAGGACTGGGGAGCGAGTAATAGGATTACTGGGCAGGCCAGGTCCTCCGGTGACGGGTCAGGGATGCTCACTACCTATTGGCCATCCCATTTGTAAAGAGGACACAATGTGTAGATAAAGCGAACTAGATATAAATGGGCTGTGTTTGGTTCCTTTAGGGAAATTCTCAATGTTCCTGTGAGATAAGGAGACTTTGTACTGGGTCACGTTCGGAGGATGAGAGGCGATAAGGAAGCAAAGTCACCGCCAGGGGCTCAAAGAAAGGTAAAGAGACCAAAACAGACTTTCTTATAGATAGATTTAAGCTCAGGTACAACTTCTGGCTTGTAGAGACCTATTTCTTATCATATAAGTGTATAGGGTGGAACAGGCACTCAATCACCTGAGGCTGCCAAGAGGTATTTATGTAGATAGGTGTAGTGTGGATATAGTGTACCCACACTACACCTATCTACATAAATACCTCTTCGCAGCCTCAGGTGATTAAGTGCCTGTTCCACCCTATACACTTATTTGATTTGTTTCCTCAAAAGGACTGGGGCAGTCCTGGCACAAGAGCACCAATGTCCACTAGTTGTGTAGGATGAGCCACCATTCATTATATTCGCCTATTTCTTATCATAACAGAGGGTTTGTTACAATTGTAGTATAGTATAGACAATCCTCTTTGAGCTTCGCAAATGTCCTTCATGTAGTTGAGGATAGACCATCAATATAAAAATCTCAGAAAACCCCAAATAAACAGGCAGTTATTGTGAAGGAAATGTTCCTTCCTGATAATGGCCTGCTCATCAGAGGAGGTGAGAGCAGTATGCAGCGAGCACCTCCACAGTATGGGGACAAGCAATGGTTACTGCTATCATTCCTTCTCCTAAAGACTCATTGTTTCTGGGCCGCAGATCCCTGTTCATGCAGCACAATCTGCTGTCCGGAAACAATGATGTCATATGCTGCATAAATGATGAACTCACCTGAATGTTTTGCTCATTAACCGGGTAATCAGCGACACCTTTACAACGGCTGATTATCAGGAACGACCGTTCGTACTAATGTTCCTTTCCTAATAATCAGCCCGACAATTATTTGGTGTAAACCCACCTTTACTGTGGGTTATTTCCATCTTGGCCATGAAAGGCTGAGATGGGACAACCCCTTTAAGGATGTATTTTGTGAACATGAACCAAGAACATAAATTTGAAGACCATGATGAGATTGTCTAACTTCTTAAAATCTTGAGAATGAATGGGCTTGGTCCCGACCCTTTGGAGTGATCCCCCAGTCTGATAATATATGGAGTTCAATGTTAGATGGTTCCACATATTTTGTTTATTTTAATAATTTATCTAATGTCCCATTATAATATCAGGATAAATTATGGGAGGGGGTCTTAAGTTTCTACCTTGTCAATATGGAGGCTGGGTTTCTAATATAATCTAATAAATAAAACCTAATAATTTCTAATAAAATATTTAACTCAACAGCTTTTGAAACCACAAGTAGAACGACGAAGACGAGAGAGGATTAACAGCTGTTTGGAGATGCTAAGAGTTCTCTTATCTGAAGCTATGAAAAATGAGGTAAAAATGGTGGGAATAACCACCTCACATACACTGGCTCTTATGGCTCTTCTCAACCTTTAGAATAAAGCTTATAGATATACATTTTATAACATGAATTACTAATTCCAGTCTCATGCATGAGGTTTGGTGGTCCTTTAAATGGGCTACTGGGGCCAAAGCCAAAATGGATGATGAAATTATTAGGCAAACATTTTGTATCTAGTATCTAAAATTTTTCCATCAGCCACTTAACAAATTGGGAAGATGTGAGTTTACACGTTGAGTTCATAAAGATATGAAATGCAATCCTTTGGTTCTGTTTTACTACAGCAGAAGCTAAAGAATCCAAAGATGGAGAAAGCAGAGATTCTGGAGTATACAGTTGAATTTCTTCGGTCCAAGATGACGTCCACAGAGAGGTTCCATGAAGATTTCCAATCTGTGGAATACCAATGTGGCTTTCAGGAATGTCTTCAAACCACCTTGAGCTTTATCACCCGAAATCAACAACTGTCTCCTTCAAAAAAGGACTTCTTCCGAAAGTTGTTTTCCACAAATCTTTGTAGAACGTCTTTTAGAGTTGATCAAAGTTCCAGCCATGTCCATAGACTGCATTTCAATTCTCATGAAACATCTAAATGCCTTAATCATCACCATAACTACACCCCTGCTGCAAATAATGTTGATATCCAAAGTAACTGGCATTCTAACCAAATGATTAGGTCGTGGAGACCATGGCTGTAAGTGGGCGATTTCTCTGAAGTTATATTGAAGAAATTGAGCTATAGGGGGTGCAGAAGTAGCAGTTACATCTGAGCCCTTGTACTTAAGTAGTCCCAAAGGTTTCTGTGCTATGGGAATGAAATTTGCCCCTAAACAGGCACTTAACATGCCCTCTATATTCAGAAAATCTGAAGAATCTGAGGACTTTGGCCTGGAGAGTCTGTAATATTGTTAGTAACACAAATGCCTCTAGCGTGGATTGTAATGTCCACCATGTGGCTAATATTACCATTTAAGGCTAGTTTCATGTTAACGTTAAAATGCTGGAGTTCATCGCATCTGGCATGGCCGGAAGGGGCTGGAGCATCACCAGGCCCCATTGACTGTAATGGGACCCAATGGGGATCCAGCCTGTTTCTACCATTAGTGCTGAGATTCAGCTGGACAAATGGGGCTGCAAGCAGTGTTTTTTGACCGGTCATTAAATGCCGGAAACAGGCTGGATCCCATTATAGTCAATGGGCTTGGGTGGGGAAAGGTATGACGAACTCCGGCAGGCTGTTCCTCTACGGAGACATTTTAACGCTAGTTTGATACTAGCATAACCCAGATAATGAGAATTACTTGTACCCACCATGCAGAACATCCAGTGCATCCATTGTCAGTGCACTGTCCAGACTATCAGTTTTAAAGGGGTTGTCAGGTGGGATAATGTAATCATTTAAAAAAAATGAGGGGTGGAACTGATAAAATCACTGATCCCCCGCTCCTCAGATTACTGCATCCTGCTGGTCTCCGCTTCTTGGTCCCGGCTCTACACACACAAATTGCCTGGAGATGCCTGAGTAACCAATCAATGACTGAGTTCGGTCACGGCACCGGCCACCGATTTTCTGTGTGTCAAATCAGGACCAGGAAGCAGAGACCAGAGGGGATCCGGTAGGTATTGAAGCGGCAGTGGGGGGTGGGAAGGTATGATGTAATAACTGTGTACAGTATTATTTATGTTTTTTTATACTGAATATTTGATGAATTAGAAAAATAAATGACTTGTAGGATTCTGGATTCGGTCTGACATTTGTGAGAACCTCAATTAAGGAGCTATGGGTCTAGTGGTCTTGTGTTTTCCCACCATAGTATGTGATGCCATATTGCTAGAATAGAATGTGGAGTCAACCCCGGGCCTAAGAATCTGATCCGGCCAAAATGCCCCTGAAGACACCAGTATTATAAATGGCACATGGTTGGCATGGAGTAATGCCTTTGTTCCCACTATATGACTGATGTCTTCAAATGAAGGAACTACAATGTTACATAACGCACTCCCAACCAAACTGAAGGGGCTACAACCCCCATATGTTGTCCAAATGCTTCGAGTCCCCCATGTTTGTATGTGTGTTAAGTGGGGAGTCATGTGTTGGCGAAACATTGGGAGCCAGCTGATTATTGTCTAATATGTATGGGGACTGTTAATTCTTGGAGTCATGGGTGTCCCAGAGTTGGATCACAGTTGGTAAGACAAAAGGTATGGATTATGGTATTGGTGTGGCAAAAGAAAGGCTACATAGGGTAGTATCTCTGGACATCAGGAACATAAAAAGGCACTGGGTGGACAGATATGAATCTGACTGTCTTCTACTGATAAGGCAGAACACCGGTAATGGACAGAGAATGAAGACAAGAGTCATGGCTGCTGGTCCGGAACATAATGTGGCATTTGTAGGCAATAAAAGAAGGAAAGCCACGTTAATGGGGATGTGCCAAGTTTAGAAGTTATCCCCTATCCCTAGCTGATTGCTTGGGGGGGTCTCACTGCTGGAACCACACCAATCCTAAGAACAGGGGTCCTGTTCCCCTAATCTGATGGAGCGGCAGGTCAGGCATTCATTCTCTATGGGAGCTTTTCTCTTATGTGTATGGGGAGTTTTAGAATGGCTTCATAAAACATTACAATCCATACCACTACTTTTGGACCTGTCTTCGCCATCTACAGAGGGATTTACTATAGGAAGGAGATCAATTCTTCAGATATTCCAAATAATAAAGTAAATTATGAAAATAAATACATCCTGCATTGGCCGGGAATCGAACCCGGGCCTCCCGCGTGGCAGGCGAGAATTCTACCACTGAACCACCAATGCTTGGATACAGAACAGTCAGTTATAAACCTTTTTCAAAACTTCTACAAAAAAGTTCCAGCTCTCCTGGTAATGATGTAAGGACAGTGTCTTCCTTTTATCTTATAGTAGAGGGTTGTTTCTTTGGTTTATGTAACAGGCCTTTGGGCCTGGTCCGAACTACAACTTCTGAATGGGAGCACCATGGAAGCTACAGCTTGTGAACAAGAACTTCACTGAGAAGGTCTAGTTGATAAAGTATCCAACAGTGACACCTGCTGGTCAGAAGGAGAAAGAGCTGGCATCTGATAAGAAAGTGGTGGATTATTATTAATCCTATTTTGATTAAGTATGTAAAGATATTTTTTTACTCTTTTAGTAAAACCAATCGTACATTGCTGAGAAACTATCAGATAAACTAACAATATGGATTCATTGAAACTGGGGAAAGACTTCTGTTGGACTCTGGATAGGTCTCAAAGGACAGCAGAGGTAGTACTGGGAACAGTATGGAGGACACCTGAGGCACAGTGTTTTGGAGGACCTAAACTCTATCAGATGCATTGCTGAGGGTAGCAGGTACTGGAGAATAACAGACACAATATTAATGCCCTAAAATGTCTTAAAATAAGATACTCACCCCCGTTCTCCAGCACCGATATGACACATGACCAGTGCAGCCAATCATTGTCCAAAGATAGTAGAAAAACATTTTTTATTTTAATATTAAGACATTTTAGGACATATTAGGGCTGAGGATTTGGGATTAATATCCAAATAGTGGACATCCCCTTTAAGGGATTAAAGAATTAAGAACCATGAGGAACGAGGAAGTGGTTGTTTCTAGAACAATGTAGTAAAACATAACATTTTATGGGCAGCCAATAGCCCCATAGACTTTTACTGGCCGTCTAACATCCAATGTGAAGTCGCATGCTGACTATACCTACAGAAAGTTTTTGCTTGTTTTTTTTAGGTTTGCTTTTCCCATTATTTCTACCGCACGTTGTGACGGCCTCATTCCATGTACATAGGTAATATAAACTATGGAGAAATTACAGTGAGGAATATTCTAAACAACTTCTGAAAATGAAATCCTGCAATGTAATCTCAGTGTAATCCCAGAGCCAGGATCTTCTGTCCAGATGTGGAGAGATGTCTGCCTGACATACATAGTCTATAAAGTCACCAGCATCTACATGGAGGGATTTACTATAAGACACTACATCATGAAGGAGATCAATTCTTCACATATTCCAAATAATAAAGTAAATTATGAAAATAAAAACTTCCTGCATTGGCCGGGAATCGAACCCGGGCCTCCCGCGTGGCAGGCGAGAATTCTACCACTGAACCACCAATGCTTGGATACGGAACATTCAGTTATAAACCTTTTTCAAAACTTCTGCAAAAAAGTTCCAGCTCTCCTGGTAATGATGTAAGGACAGTGTCTTCCTTTTATCTTATAGTAGAGGGTTGTTTCTTTGGTTTCTTCTTAGAGGACTGTACTTAGAAGGGAGATCTCCTAGCCTGGATACCTTCGAGGAGCCATCTGGAGGCTGTGGACCTTCAGTGTTCTTTACTTGGCATCTTCCATTTGTCTTCTGATGAGAAGTGTGCTGGAAGGATCTGTAACATGTGTCCCTCACTCTTCCCTGAAGTGTGACTTGAACACCTGGTCAGGGCCAGCATTAGCACCCAGCATACCCGTGCAAATGTCCTGGGGGGTGCACCAGGGCCGCACCGCCAATTAGTCGAGGTGAGGCGATGGCCTTAAGGTGGCGCCATCCTGGAGATAAGTGGTGGGGTGGCGGCAGAGGTTCAGGGCAGGGAGAGATGAGCCCTTCCATTGTGGAAGCACCCACCATAGTATGTGATGCCATATTGCTAGAATAACCATCCATCAATCAAGCACTTAGCTGTAGAATGTGGAGTCAACCCCGGGCCTAAGAATCTGATCTGGCCAAAATGCCCCTGAAGACACCAGTATTATAAATGGCACATGGTTGGCATGGAGTAATGCCTTTGTTCCCACTATATGACTGATGTCTTCAAATGAAGGAACTACAATGTTACATAACGCACTCCCAACCAAACTGAGGGGCTACAACCCCCATATGTTGTCCAAACGCTTCGACTCCCCCATGTTTGTATGTGTGTTAAGTGGGGAGTCATGTGTTGGGGAAACATTGGGAGCCAGCTGATTATTGTCTAATATGTGTGGGGACTGTTAGTTCTTGGAGTCATGGGTGTCCCAGAGTTGGATCACAGTTGGTAAGACAAAAGGTATGGATTATGTTATTGGTGTGGCAAAAGAAAGGCTACATAGGGTAGTATCTCTGGACATCAGGAACATAAAAAGGCACTGGGTGGACAGATATGAATCTGACTGTCTTCTACTGATAAGCCAGAACACCGGTAATGGACAGAGAATGAAGACAAGAGTCATGGCTACTGGTCCGGAACATAATGTGGCATTTGTAGGCAATAAAAGAAGGAAAGCCACGTTAATGGGGATGTGCCAAGTTTAGAAGTTATCCCCTATCCCTAGCTGATTGCTTGGGGGGGTCTCACTGCTGGAACCACACCAATCCTAAGAACAGGGGTCCTGTTCCCCTAATCTGATGGAGCGGCAGGTCAGGCATTCATTCTCTATGGGAGCTTTTCTCTTATGTGTATGGGGAGTTTTAGAATGGCTTCATAAAACATTACAATCCATACTACTACTTTTGGACCTGTCTTCGCCATCTACAGATGTTACCTTTTCCTACACTGGCATATTCTTACGTAACAGAGAAGCCTTTGGGCCTGGTCCGAACTACAACTTCTGAATGGGAGCACCATGGAAGCTATAGTTTGTGAACAAGAACTTCACTGAGAAGGTCTAGTTGATACTGTATCCAACAGTGACACCTGCTGGTCAGAAGGAGAAAGAGCTGGCATCTGATAAGAAAGTGGTGGATTATTATTAATCATATTTTGATTAAGTATGTAAAGATATTTTTTTACTCTTTTAGTAAAACCAATCGTACATTGCTGAGAAACTATCAGATAAACTAACAATATGGATTCATTGAAACTGGGGAAAGACTTCTGTTGGACTCTGGATAGGTCTCAAAGGACAGCAGAGGTAGTACTGGGAACAGTATGGAGGACACCTGAGGCACAGTGTTTTGGAGGACCTAAACTCTATCAGATGCATTGCTGAGGGTAGCAGGTACTGGAGAATAACAGACACAATATTAATGCCCTAAAATGTCTTAAAATAAGATACTCACCCCCGTTCTCCAGCACCGATATGCCACATGACCAGTGCAGCCAATCATTGTCCAAAGATAGTAGAAAAACATTTTTTATTTTAATATTAAGACATTTTAGGACATATTAGGGCTGAGGATTTGGGATTAATATCCAAATAGTGGACATCCCCTTTAAGGGATTAAAGAATAAAGAACCATGAGGAACGAGGAAGTGGTTGTTTCTAGAACAATGTAGTAAAACATAACATTTTATGGGCAGCCAATAGCCCCATAGACTTTTACTGGCCGTCTAACATCCAATGTGAAGTCGCCTTCTGACTATACCTACAGAAAGTTTTTGCTTGTTTTTTAGGTTTGCTTTTCCCATTATTTCTACCGCACGTTGTGACGGCCTCATTCCATGTACATAGGTAATATAAAATATGGAGAAATTACAGTGAGGAATATTCTAAGCAACTTCTGAAAATGAAATCCTGCAATGTAATCTCAGTGTAATCCCAGAGCCAGGATCTTCTGTCCAGATGTGGAGAGATGTTTGCCTGACATACATAGTCTATAAGTCACCAGCATCTACATGGAGGGATTTACTATAAGACACTACATCATGAAGGAGATCAAGTCTTCACATATTCCAAATAATAAAGTAAATTATGAAAATAAAAACTTCCTGCATTGGCCGGGAATCGAACCCGGGCCTCCCGCGTGGCAGGCGAGAATTCTACCACTGAACCACCAATGCTCAGATATAAAAAAAAGTCAGTTATAAACCTTTTTCAAAACTTCTACAAAAAAGTTCCAGCTCTCCTGGTAATGATGTAAGGATATTGTCTTCCTTTTATCTTATAGTAGAGGGTTGTTTCTTTGGTTTCTTCTTAGAGTAATGCCTTTGTTCCTATATGACTGATGTCTTCAAATAAAGGAACTACAATGTTACATAATGCACTCCCAACCAAACTGAAGGGGCTACAACCCCCATATGTTGTCCAAACGCTTCGACTCCCCCATGTTTGTATGTGTGTTAAGTGGGGAGTCATGTGTTGGGGAAACATTGGGAGCCAGCTGACCATTGTCTAATATGTATGGGGACTGTTAGTTCTTAGAGTCATGGGTGTCCCAGATTCGGATCACAGCTTGCTTGGTAAGACAAAAGGTATGGATTATGTTATCGTGCAATTACCAGGAAATGTCGTCATACTTCTAGAAAAATCAAACAGGAAAGGCCTGTATTACACCAACATTTTATCTGACCAATATCTGTCCAATCAGACCGACAGTTGTTGGGTATAACAAAAGCTCTGTATGTGTAATTGGCCATCTGATCAATGAGAGGTCAGAAAATCTATCAGATAATCTGTTGTTGTAATACAGGCCTAAGGCAAAAGAAAGGCTACATAGGGTAGTATCTCTGGACATCAGGAACATAAAAAGGCACTGGGTGGACAGATATGAATCTGACTGTCTTCTACTGATAAGGAAGAACACCGGTAATGGACAGAGAATGAAGACAAGAGTCATGGCTGCTGGTCCGGAACATAATGTGGCATGTACATAGGTAATATAAAATATGGAGAAATTACAGTGAGGAATATTCTAAGCAACTCCTGAAAATGAAATCCTGCAATGTAATCTCAGTGTAATCCCAGAGCCAGGATCTTCTGTCCAGATGTGGAGAGATGTCTGCCTGACATACATAGTCTATAAGTCACCAGCATCTACATGGAGGGATTTACTATAAGACACTACATCATGAAGGAGATCAATTCTTCACATATTCCAAATAATAAAGTAAATTCTGAAAATAAAAATATCCTGCATTGGCCGGGAATCGAACCCGGGCCTCCCGCGTGGCAGGCGAGAATTCTACCACTGAACCACCAATGCTTGGATACAGAAAAGTCAGTTATTAACCTTTTTCAAAACTTCTACAAAAAAGTTCCAGCTCTCCTGGTAATGATGTAAGGACAGTGTCTTCCTTTTATCTTATAGTAGAGGGTTGTTTCTTTGGTTTCTTCTTAGAGGACTGTACTTAGAAGGGAGATCTCCTAGCCTGGAGACCTTCCAGGAGCCATCTGGTGGCTGTGGACCTTCAGTGTTCTTTACTTGGCATCTTCCATTTGTCTTCTGATGAGAAGTGTGCTGGAAGGATCTGTAACATGTGTCCCTCACTCTTCCCTGAAGTGTGACTTGAACACCTGGTCAGGGCCAGCATTAGCACCCAGCATACACGTGCAAACGTCCTGGGGGGCCCACCAGGGCCGCACCGCCAATTAGTCGAGGTGAGGCGATGGCCTTAAGGTGGCGCCATCCTGGAGATAAGTGGGGGGTTGGCGGCAGAGGTTCAGGGCAGGGAGAGATGAGCCCTTCCATTGTGGAAGCACCCATCTATATATTCATCTGTATCGCCGCCTTTAGGAGGCAGAGGCATTTCTCACTGGCGCATTATGGGGGACACTATGGGGGAAGGGAGGACAGAAGCACTATGGGGGCATCTACTGGGGGCACTAAGAAGGGGTATTTTATACTGGCACACATTATGGGAGACACTCGGGGCATCCACTGGGGCACTATATAGGGGCATTTTATACTGGTACATTATTGGGGGCACTAGAAAGAAGGGGGAAGAGAAGCACTATGGGGCATTTACTGGGGGCACTATTTAGGGGTATTTTATAATGGCACATTATGGGGGGCACTATGGGGAAGGAGGAGAGAAGCATTATAGAGGCATTGACTTGGGGGCATTATATATGAGTAGTTTATACTGGTATACATTATGAGGACATTAGGTCAATTGGGTGCAATAAGAGGGGGTATTTTATGAACTGGCGCACAGAACAGGGACATTTTTGTAGTAGTGCACATTATAAGGGGGCATTTTTCTACTGTTACATTATAAGGAGAATTATTACTATGGGGGGAGGGGGGGCATTATGGTGGGCTTTATTACTACTGGGGAACAATATTACTAGTATGGGCACTATGGGAGCATTATTACTTCTGGGGCACAGTGGGGACATGTTGGGAGCACTGTAGGAGCACTATTACTACCATGTGTGCTCTAGCAGAGAATTATTCCTATTGTTGGGACTTTTGGGAGCACTATTACTGTGGGGGCACCTTGGAACAGTATCAGCTTAGCACAGTTATTTTTGGGGGACATTATGCTTACACTATTGGTGTCCAGGGCACAATTTACTGGGTGCAGTTATGTTAGGGCACGGTGTGCCAATCATTATTAAAGTGGGCACTATCTGCATGGTACTAGTATTATCAAGGGGACTGTTTCTGCAGTATAGTATTGGGGAGCACAGCGGCACAGTATTGGGGGGTGGTAGGATGATTTGTCCAGAAGGTTGAAGGATGATGGGAAAGGAGGAAACTAAGATGTCCTTCTGTCAAAATGCAGAGATGAGAGATGGCTGAAAAATCATCATGGCGGTCTGGTCTGAATGGAGAAGATGAGAAAAGAGAATGCCTACATTAAAGGTGACATCACTGGATGTAAGAGGTATGGGGTGTTGTATTACCTTGTATGTTTTGTAGAGATATACGTAATGTACTGTGTGTGTGTGGGGGGGGGGGGGGACACTGGGGGTCATTATACTGTGTGGGGAACACTGTGGGTCATTATACTGTGTGAAGGGCCACTAGTGGTCATTATACTGTATGGAGGCCACTGGGGGTCACTATACTTTCTGGGGGTGCCGGGGGTCATTATATGGTGTGGGAGCCACAGGGGGATATGTAAATGTAAAAAATAACACAAGGGGTGCCCACTGACATTTATCGCCAAAGGGCCCACATGAACCTGGAGCCGGCCCTGCCCATGGGAATAAGCCAACATGTTTCAAACGCTATCTGCAACCTGACTCATGGCTCCTGATAATAGTGAGTATTTCCTATAAATACGTAGGCTATTTAGATATGTGTCCCAATGAATATGTAATAGTACACCAGTAAATAATACCGTCATTACACTGACCAGTAATACCACTAATACCACCTGTCAGGACAAACCATTACCATGACAGCATAAAATAATGCACACCAACCAAAAACTGAAATATTACAGCCACATGGTGACCATGATACAGCCAGGGCCGTCTTTACCAAAGGGCAAAAGGAGCAGCTGCCCCGGGTGTCAGGCTGTCAGCTCTACCAGGAGTCCAGGCATCATGATCGTACTGTGTTAAAGTTGTGATTTAGGACCTTAATGACATCATCACCATGTGACCAGTAACCTAGCAATTGCTGGTCACATGGCTATGAGGTCATCACAGGTCCTACCAGGAGTGTTGCAGAAGTTAACTGTGGAGCTTTTTTGTGTGAAGATTACATCAGAAAAAGGTGACAGGGGCTGTTATGTTAATATACTGTAAACTACTGTATAGTGGGGTGCTGTATACTGTGTGGGGGCCTGTATACTGTGTGGGACTGTATACTGCGTGGGGGCTGTATACTGTGTGGTGGGCTGTATACTGTGTGGTGGTCTGTATACTGTGGGGGGCTGTATACTGTGTGGGACTGTATACTGTGTGGTGGGCTGTATACTGTGTGGTGGGCTGTATACTGTGTGGGGGCTGTATACTGTGTGGTGGGCTGTATACTGTGGGGGGCTGTATACTGTGTGGGACTGTATACTGTGTGGTGGGCTGTATACTGTGTGGTGGGCTGTATACTGTGTGGGGGCTGTATACTGTGTGGTGGTCTGTATACTGTGGGGGGGCTGTATACTGTG
The DNA here is from genome assembly GCF_014858855.1 of Bufo gargarizans. Lineage (NCBI taxonomy): Eukaryota > Metazoa > Chordata > Amphibia > Anura > Bufonidae > Bufo > Bufo gargarizans. Next base: position 47,733,249 of record NC_058081.1, on the reverse strand, counting down.
TGGTGGGCTGTATACTGTGTGGGGGCCTGTATACTGTGGGGGGACCTGTATACTGGGGGGGGCTGTATACTGTGGGGGTCTGTATACTGTGGGGGGCTGTATAGTGTGGGGGGGGGCCTGTATAGTGGGGGGGGCTATACTGCTGTACTGTATACTGTGGGGGTCTGTATAATGTATACTGAGGGTGCGGTATAGTGTGGAGTGCTATACTGCTGTACTGTATAGTGTGGGGGGCCGTATTGTGTATTGTTTGGGGTGCTGTATACTGTGAGGTGTATACTGTGGGGTGCTGTATACTGTGGGCTGCTATACTGCTCTACTATATACTGTGGGGTACTGTATAGTGTGGGGTGCTATACTGCATACTGTGTGGTGCTGTATACTATAGGGTGCTATACTGCATACTGTGGGGTGCTGGGGTGCACTGTAACACTAGGGTGAGCCCTGGTCTCCTTCCTGCAGAGCAGTGTCCACTTCCAGCCTGAGCCCAGAGCACTGATCCTGAGCCGATGGAGTCTTCAGAACTGGAAGTATTTACAGTCATTCACTGGACTCTACCAGATGTGTGGATTTTTTGTGTGTGTGTTGTGGTGGAGGGTGTGATTGCCTGCTAAGGTGTGGGAAGGCGAGATCCAGGGGGCCCAAGTAAATTTTTGCCCAGGGTCCAATCAATATTAAAGACGGCCCTGGATACAGCGATAGAATAAAACCGCTATGCAAAGAATAAAGGGGTTTTCCGACACCCAGGATTCCTGTCGATCAACTGTTTGAGAAGGCTCCGGCATTTGCCGTAGTGGCCTTCACCCTGCTCAAGCACGGCTCCGTACATTGTATAGCGGTTGTTTGTTGTCGAGCTCAGCCCCATTGACTTCTATGAGGCTGAGCTGCGCCTAGGTCATGTGACTGGTGAAAGTGTCGTCAGTGGACTGGGGGTAAACTGAGAGAAGGCCGTGGGGCTACGGTTAGAGCCGCTGCCTTCTCAAACAGTTGATCAGCGGAGGTCCAAGGTGTCAGACCCCCACCCATCAAATACTAATGACTTATCCAGAGAAGAGGTCGTCAGTTAAAAAGTGTCGGAAAAAACCCTCTAATATTAGATAGAGTGACCATTTACCGAAGAAACAACAGTTCCATACTCTTGTCTTCTGAGTCAGTGTAGCAGCCCAAAAGGACTACTGCAAAGGGTTAATTACTATTAAAAAAGTTACAGCTCATTCACACGACTGAATTTTTTTTTCGTGTCCGTTCTGTTTTTATTTTTTCTCTGAGCATACAACTGCCCATACTATCACAGTACTCCGGAGACAAAGAGAGTCCAGACATCTGAGAAGGTCTAGTTCCCACGAGGCCATGCGCTGGACTCTAACGGCAAGGTCATTTGCTTGTTCAGGCTAGGGCTACATGGTGACAATTTTTTTAATGATAGTTTATGGTGTCGCACTGTGACCTGCTGCGACAGTCGCAGAAAAATCCATCTTGTCGTGTAGCCCGAGCCTAATGGCTGAAAGGCTCTGCTGCTGTGGAAGGGAATATTGCTGAAGCATCCACCATACCTTGAGCAAGACTGGCCACCTGTAACTCGGTTCTGCACCCCTCAGTCTGGTAACTGCAGAAAGGCCTAAAGGGCTTGTCCCATAATGGACATGGCGGGCATATCACTAGGATATGCCCCCCCCCTCGATGTCTGATAGGTGCAGGTCCAAGAGGTGGCCTCCGTTCTGGGGGCATATGCTAGCGATATGGTAGGTTGTCAGCGTGTCCAAGATGGGACAACCCCTTTGACAAGAACCTTATTGCATGCCTGTGGTTCTGCTGGGAGACTGCAAAGTGTCTATAGCAGGCATGTCCAAACTGCGGCCCTCCAGCTGTTGCAAAACTACAACTCCCAGCATGCCCTAATAGCTGTAAGCTATCCAGGCATGCTGGGAGTTGTAGTTTTGCAACAGCTGGAGGGCTGCAGTTTGGACATGCCTGGTCTATAGAGAGAGGGAGTACTATAACCACCATCATTGTTGCTGTCCCTACCCTGCTATTGAGAGAATATCGCACTGTGATATAATTTGGAACTGTGCCTTTTGCTGCTATTGATACTACAATCCCTATCATCAACCTAGTGAAAAAAAGACTTTATTTATTACAACCAGCTGGACAGATTATTGTCACCCATTTCCACCTTGCACCCTGCCAAACATACTCCATCGAGGGCACTTGAACTACCTCCGGACAGGAGCCTTAATACCAGGGAGTGCCTCCAGGGAAGAAAGGGTGCATTCTCCTATTACTGCATAGCTGAGTGGAGACTGCCACTGCAAACTGTGAGTACAACTACCACTATCATAGGCACTACCACTCCTCCCACCGCCGTCCTCACCGCCCTTCTGGGTCGATGCACCTAATGCTGAGTTGTTGTCCTCAATGCTGTACCTCGTATAGCCCAGGTCCTCCAAACTCTGTTACCCAGGTGCCCTCAATACTGTTCCTGCCCCAATACCAGATCTGCTGCCTCCTCTAACAAACACTAAGAATCCTGAGGCCAAAAGAAGTCTTCTACAAACTCATATTGTCAGTTTATCTCATACTTCCTCAGAACTGTACGTCTTGTTTTGCTAAAACATTGCAAGATTCTTCACACAATCAATCAAAATATTGTATAATACACAGTAATCCACCTCTTTCTTCACAGATACCTGCTCTTTCTCCTCCTAGACTGCGGGGGTCACAATTGTATAGAGCTGCAACAAGATTTTGTCAGCGTCTCAAGTTCTTGCTGCAGTCTTACCCCAGCCTTGATGTCGGCAGAGGATAAATGGCTTCTCTGATTTATAAGAAGATACCAGTATATAGAAGAAGGTAATATCTGTAGAGGGCAATCAAAGGTGAAGATGGGGCCAGAAGTAGTTCTATAGATTGTGGTGTTTTATGGAGCTATTCTAAATCTCCCCGAAGTAGGCTCAGATAACGTACACTATGACAAGCTCTGGAGGTGTGTCCGCAAGTCTGAGCACCAAGGGTTCCATGGTGTAATGGTTAGCACTCTGGACTCTGAATCCAGCGATCCGAGTTCAAATCTCGGTGGGACCTAAGTTTTTTTAATTCTTCTTCTTTATTGCTTTATTCACATTGCTTGTTTTTTACACTAAAATACAATTCAACGTGATTACATTTCTAACAATGTGTGAGCTTTTGTACTTTACAAGAGGACAAAAGCTAGTACTTACTAGCTTCACTATAACTTTGCGTTAAACCAGGTTATTGAATATGCCCTTGAAACCTGAAGAGCCTAGAATGAAAGTAGGAGACTCATATGCACCCAGAAGCCCACCTGCCAATGTCATATGCATTATAAAATTTACCAAGGCTTGACTATTACCCTTGTCATGTCCCAAGGCTTGTTAAGAAGTTGGATTTTGACTCATAGGGAGTCACTTTCAAAAGTTTGCACTAGGGAGATGGTTCTCCTTCCTTGGGAGATGACTCTTTACACATTATCTACCCATAGAGCATTACTAAAACAATTCCCACAAAACTGGTCTCCTTAAAGGGGTTGTCCAAGTTATATTTATTGATGACCTATCCTCAGGATAGGTCATCAATATCAGATCGGAGGGGGTCCGACACCGGGCACCCCCTCCGATCAGCTGTTTGAAGAGAAGGCGTGCGCGGTGTCAGCGCTGCCTCCCCTTCACTGTTTACCTTCTAGCCGTTGCATCTGCAGTGGTGAGCAGGTGTAACTACACCCAAGCTGTCCCATTCATTTCAATAGGAAGGCTTGGGTGTAATTACACCTGCTCACCACTGCAGATGCAACGGCTAGAAGGTAAACAGTGAAGAGGAGGCAGCGCTGGTACGGCACGCGCCTTCTCTTCAAACAGCTGATCGGAGGGGGTGCCAGGTGTCGGACCCCCTCCGATCTGATATTGATGACCTATCCTGAGGATAGGTCATCAATAAATATAACTTGGACAACCCCTTTAAGGAGACCTACCAAAAACATACCATGCATCGCTGTGAACAGGATTTTAACCTGTGCGGGGAATCCCCATTGGATTTCAAGTCCAACGCCTTAACCACTCGGCCATCACAGCTTACGAGTGTTGAGTGCGTTGAGTGCGTTGAGTGTTGAGTTCCTAAGGAATTTTTGCTTCCTACAACCCTCTTCCCTGGGCCTGACCTCCCAATTTGTTTGCATTGGACAGTCAACATAAAGAGATCTTTTGAAAACTGGCTTCTCTTTAACTTTTTCTTTCTAAACTCATAAGCAGTTTTGAAATGAAGAGGAATAAGGGATTGTGAAGGGAGCAGAACATCTGGGCAGGTATGGAAGCTGGAAGCCATCTCTCTGCCATCTGCTAGAACAGGGATCAGCAACCTTCAGCACTCCAGCTGCTGTTAAACTACTATTCCCAGCATGCAAACATGCTTGGCTGTTCCTCTAACTCCCTTAGAAGTGAATGAAGCATTCTGGGAATTGTTCTGATCAGCTGGTTGGGTGTCAGTTTACCCCCACACTGCTCCATATAGTAATTTTCCCCACACTACCCCCATATAATAATTTCCCCCACACTGTCCCCATATAGTAATTTTCCCCACACTACCCCCATGTAATAATTTCCCCCACACTGAGCCATATAGTAATTTCTTCAACACTGCCTCCCATGTAGTAATTCCTCCCACAAAGTAATTTTCCCCCATACTGCCCCCATCAAGTAATAACCCCACACACTGTCCCCCATTAGATAATTTTCCCCAACACTGCCATCCATTAAGTAATTTGTCCCACACTGCCCTTCATTAAGTAATTTGCCCCCACACTGCCCCCATCAAGTAATAACCACACACACTGCCCCCATTAGATAATTTGCCCTGACACTGCCATCCATTAAGTAATTTGTCCACCACACTGCCCCCCACAGTATTAATTTCTCCACACTGCCCCCCACAATATTCATTTCTCCACACTGTCCTCACAGTATTAATTCCCCCATGGTAGTAATTTGCTCCTACAATATTAATTGTCCCCCACAGTATTCATTTCCCCCACACTAGTAATTTGCCCCACGTAGTAGTTTGCCCCCCACTTTCCATTCAGTAATGTCCCCCAAAGTTGGCAGTTGGCACACAACGCTCACTCATAGATGGTGCAGGCGCGCTGCACACACACTTCAGTGTGCTGCGTCCGGGCACAGGCGCGGCGTGATGACATCACGCCTGCCTGCATCGGGATTTTACTACCGCATAGGCTTCAGGCCTATGGCGGTGATCGGCGGACGGCGGCGGGGCAGGGAACTATGCACTCTCGTGTCCCGCCAGAGTTGGTGGGCATTTGGGTCGGCGTTGGGCCCCCCAGCGATGTCGGGCCCAGGGCTACAGACCCAAGCGCTCCAATTATAATCCGCCACTGGTCCAGAAAGTCAGAGTCTGCAGTAAACCAGTGTGTTTCTTTACTGGAGGAAGTGCAAAACAATACAGGCAGCGCACTGAGCTGCTTCTCCATTCTCCTCCCTGGCGGAAGAAATTTTAGTGCGGAGGAAAGGCCTGAATTTGCTATCCCTCTCAGAAGGCTGTTACCCTGGCTAAAGGACTGGTGGCCCAGGGTCTGTGGCTAAGTTGTCTGATGGGCTCCCTGCTCTAAAGGCTGGTGACGCAGGGTCTGTGGCAGAGTATCTCCATCTCAGCGTCTTATTCTGGTCACCCGTGCAGTCTGGCAGAGTCTCTCCTATTAAACATTGGGCCCAGTCAGGGGAGCACCCAGGAATTTTGTCTAGGGGGGGTCCGAAAGGCAAAAAAATGTGGGATGTGTAGTGTGCTGTGCTAATTCAATTTTTCAAAGCCCCCTTTATATTTAAAACTGCAGGGAGGGGGTGTAGTGTGTTGTGCTGATTCTTTTACTTGGCGATCCTAAAAGCTCAGCAGGAAATCAATAATTTTTTGGCCCCGCCCATTATTAAAAGCCCCTCCTACATATAATAGGCCACTCCCAACAAACACTGTACAGCTGACATAGTTGCGGCCTGTCTCTACACACCATATGGAGAGAGGGGGAGGGTCTGTCCTGGCTGCACTGCCTGCTTCACATTATACAATAAACAGCCGGCTACAGCCAGGAAGCTCCTCCGCTCTCCTCCCTCTCCAGACCCTGCTCAAGGCCTGTGGCCCCCCCCCACCATCTGCCACCCACCCGTGGACTGCTGCCCCCTTTGGCCGTCCTCACCCAGCTCTGAATCCTCCTTCTGCAAATGGCAGGGGGAGCCGGAGCATCTCCTCTACTACATAGCGCCTCATACCTCTTACATCCAGTGATGTCACCTTTGTTGTAGACGTTCTCTTTCCTCATCTTCTCCATTCAGACCAGACCGCCATGATGATTTTTCAGCCATCTCCCGTCTCTGCAGAGATTAACAAACAGACATTAGTTTCCCACATTTCCATCATCTTCACATCTTCTGAACACCCTTTCCTGCCACCCCCAATACTGTGCCCGCTGTGCCCCCAATACTATACTGCAGAAACAGTCCCCCTGGAAATACTACTACCACACAGATAGTGCCCCCTTCAACAATTATTGGCACACAGTGCTCTAAAAAAATAACTGCGCCCAGACTCTAATAGTATAAAGATAATGTCCCCCAAAAATTATTGTGCTAAGCTGAAACGTGGCAGGGTGCCCCCAAAGTAACAGGGCTCCCCAAAATAGAAATAATTCTCTGCCAGAGCACACTTAGTAGTAATAATGCCCCTATAGTGCCCATACTAGTAATCATGTTCCTCATAGCCCCCCAGTATTAGCAAAGCTCCGCATAATACCTCCTAGTACTAATAATTCTCCCTACAATATGACAGTACATGAAATACCCCCGCTTAGTGCCCGCTGTTGAGCTAATGTCCCCATAATGTATGCCAGTATAAAATACCCCTATATAGTGCCCCAGTAAATGCCCTCATAGTGCTCCTCTCCCCCTTCCCCATAGTGTCCCCCATAATATGCCAGTAAAAAATGCCCCTTCTAAGTGCCACCATATGCCCCAATAGTGCTCCTCTCCCCCATAGTGCCTACCATAATGTGCCAGTAAAAAATGCCCCCTTAGTGCCACCAGATGCCATAATGCCCCCATAATGTGCCAATAAGAATAAAGGCCCCTTTAGAGCCCCCACTTCCCCTTAGTGCCCCCAAATAATGCCCCTATAGTGCCACCAGATGCCCCATAGTGCTCCTCTCCCCCATAATGTGCCAGTAAGAAGTGCCACCCAAAAAAAAAGTACCACCAGATGCTCCATAGTGCCGTTCTCCCCTTTAGTGCCCCCATAGTGCCGTTCTCCCCTTTAGTGCCCCCATAGTGCCAGCTCCCCTTTAGTGCCCCCATAGTGCCGTTCTCCCCTTTAGTGCCCCCATAGTGCCGTTCTCCCCTTTAGTGCCCCCATAGTGCTGTTCTCCCCTTTAGTGCCCCCATAGTGCCAGCTCCCCTTTAGTGCCCCTGCCCCCATAGTGCCGTTCTCCCCTTTAGTGCCCCCATAGTGCCAGCTCCCCTTTAGTGCCCCCATAGTGCCTTTCTCCCCTTTAGTGCCCCCATAGTGCCGTTCTCCCCTTTAGTGCCCCCATAGTGCCAGCTCCCCTTTAGTGCCCCCATAGTGCCAGCTCCCCTTTAGTGCCCCCATAGTGCCGTTCTCCCCTTTAGTGCCCCCATAGTGCCAGCTCCCCTTTAGTGCCCCCATAGTGCCGTTCTCCCCTTTAGTGCCCCCATAGTGCCAGCTCCCCTTTAGTGCCCCCATAGTGCCGTTCTCCCCTTTAGTGCCCCCATAGTGCCAGCTCCCCTCCAGTGCCCCCATAGTGCCGTTCTCCCCTTTTGTGCCCCCATAGTGCTGTTCTCCCCTTTAGTGCCCCCATAGTGCCGTTCTCCCCTTTAGTGCCCCCATAGTGCCGTTCTCCCCTTTAGTGCCCCCATAGTGCCGTTCTCCCCTTTAGTGCCCCCATAGTGCCAGCTCCCCTTTAGTGCCCCCATAGTGCCGTTCTCCCCTTTAGTGCCCCCATAGTGCCAGCTCCCCTTTAGTGCCCCCATAGTGCCAGCTCCCCTTTAGTGCCCCCATAGTGCCAGCTCCCCTTTAGTGCCCCTATAGTGCCGTTCTCCCCTTTAGTGCCCCCATAGTGCCAGCTCTCCTTTAGTGCCCCCATAGTGCCAGCTCCCCTTTGGTGCCCCCATAGTGCCGTTCTCCCCTTTAGTGCCCCCATAGTGCCAGCTCTCCTTTAGTGCCCCCATAGTGCCAGCTCCCCTTTGGTGCCCCCATAGTGCCAGCTCCCCTTTGGTGCCCCCATAGTGCCAGCTCCCCCCCTCCAAAAAAACAACAACAAAAAATACACTGATACTTACCTCCAGCAGCCTCTTCCGGTCTGTGTCCCTGCTGTGTGCTGCCCGGCTCAGGCAGCACGATGATGACGTCATCGCGCTGCTAGAGCCGGCCTCTGATAGGCTGCAGGCATTAGTGCCTGCGGCCTATCAGAAGAACAGGGGAGGGACACGCCTCTCCCTCCCCTGCTCTGCCGCAGCACAGGCATCTATATCGCTGTCCTAAGGACAGCGATATAGATGCATTAGATATGGAGATGAGCGCTTCCACAATGGAAGCGCTCATCTCCTACGGCCCCCCACCACCGCCGCCGCAAATGCCCGCAATTTACATCCAGGGCCGCGCCGCCTGTGGTGCGGCCCTGGAGGTGGAAAAAAAAAAAATTTGGGCTGGTTGTTCTAGGGGGGGTCCAGACCCGCTGGACCCCCCCTGTAGGTGCGCCACTGGGCCCAGTCTGCAGACAACTAGGAACTCTGACTGCTCTTCTTTTATACAGTTTCTAACTGAACTAGAACCTTCTAGTGGGAGTAACACAGCCTTAGGGTCCATTCACACGTCCGCAAAAGGGTCCGCACCCGTTCTGCAATTTTGCGGAACGGGTGCGAACCCATTCATTCTCTATGGGCCCGGACGTGAAGCGGAGAGCACACTATGTGCTCTCCACTTCCGCATTTGCGGAGCGTGGCCCCAAACTTCCAGGTTACGGCCCCGAACTTCCGGTCCGCAGCTCCGCAAAAGATAGAACATGTCCAATTCTTGTCCGCCGCTGCGGACTAGAATAGGCATTTCTATAGCGGGTGCCAACCGGGTGTGTTGCGGATCTGCAACACACCACGGACGTGTTGAATGGACCCTTAAGGCTCATGCACACGACCGTTGTTGTTTTGCTGTCCGTTTTTCACTGATCTGTTGTCCCGTATCTGAGTTTTTTTTCCCCCTGATTTAAGTCCTCTTCCGTTCCGTTATTGCACAAAACATATGCGTATGGTTTCCGTATTTGATCTGTTTTAGCCGTAGGGGCAAATGTACACAAAAGTCCATACTCCAAAGTACCCTTGCTCTAGGGCGCTTCAATTGCATTTTGGTAATTCAATACCAGCTTAGGCTCCATTCACACATCCGCAATCCCGTTCCGCATTTTGCGGAATTAAATTGCGGACCTATTTATTTCTATGGGGCTGCACGATGTGCGGCCCGGATCCGGAAATGTGGACCCCCACTTCTGGGTCCGCAATTCTGATCCCGAAAAAAATAGAACATGTCCTATTCTTGTCCGCAATTGCGGACAAGAATAGGCATTTTTTATTAAGTTCTGGCGATGTGTGATCTGCAATATGCGGAACGCACATGGCCGGTGTCCGTGTTTTGCGGACCCGCGGATCAGTAGATCCGCAAAACACACACGGATTGTGTTCTCATCCAGGAGACGTGTAATTGGGCCTGTATTTCTTACCCCAAAAACTGTTGCAATTTTGCTACCGTTTAATAATCAGTGTACCAAACCTATGACTTGTTTAAATAGACCTCATAATGCCTGATAAATGACAGCGTGGGAAATAAAAGGCCCGTCTAAAGGTGCAGCGAAATTATCATTTCTGGGCAGTAGATTGTGCGGTCTGGTGCCCAGAAGCAGTGTAGCTGTATGAGGATGAGCGATTGCAGTAGTGATTGCTCATTCTCATAATATGGAGGTGAACATTGCCACAGGTGATCTGTAAATGCAGTGTGCCCCCCACTGAACGGTCAGGCAGTTGTCAGGAAGGAACGCTTCCTTCCCGATAGTCGCTGTTCCACTGGCCGTGTAAATCCACCATTAGCAAACTATCCCCTATATACAGTAGAGGGGAAAAATAAAGGCTATTATTATTTATCCACCATTTTTCCTTTCTTACCAGATACCAGTAGTAGAGTTGAGCGAACACCTGGATGTTCGGGTTCGAGAAGTTCGGCCGAACTTCCCTGAAATGTTCGGGTTCGGGATCCGAACCCGACCCGAACTTCGTCCCGAACCCGAACCCCATTGAAGTCAATAAGGACCCGAACTTTTCGGCACTAAAAAGGCTGTAAAACAGCCCAGGAAAGGGCTAGAGGGCTGCAAAAGGCAGCAACATGTAGGTAAATCCCCTGCAAACAAATGTGGATAGGGAAATGAATAAGAATAAAAATAAAATTAATAAAATTAACTAATATCAATTGGAGAGAGGTCCCATAGCAGAGAATCTGGCTTCACGTCAGCCACCACTGTAACAGTCCATTGTCATATATTTAGGCCCCGGCACCCAGGCAGAGGAGAGAGGTCCCGTAACAGAGAATCTGGCTTCATGTCAGCAGAGAATCAGTCTGCATGTCATAGCAGAGAATGAGGCTTCACGTCAGCCACCACTGCAACAGTCCATTGGCATATATTTAGGCCCAGGCACCCAGGCAGAGGAGAGAGGTCCCGTAACAGAGAATCAGTCTTCATGTCATAGCAGAGAATCAGGCTTCACGTCAGCCACCACTGTAACAGTCCATTGTCATATATTTAGGCCCAGGCAGAGGAGAGAGGTCCCGTAACAGAGAATCTGACTTCATGTCAGCAGAGAATCAGTCTGCATGTCATAGCAGAGAATGAGGCTTCACGTCAGCCACCACTGCAACAGTCCATTGTCATATATTTAGGCCCAGGCAGAGGAGAGAGGTCCCGTAACAGAGAATCTGGCTTCATATCAGCAGAGAATCAGTCTGCATGTCATAGCTGAGAATCAGGCTTCACGTCAGCCACCACTGCAACAGTCCATTGTCATATATTTGGGCCCAGCACCCAGGCAGAGGAGAGAGGTCCCGTAACAGAGAATCTGGCTTCATGTCAGCAGAGAATCAGTCTGCATGTCATAGCAGAGAATCAGGCTTCACGTCAGCCACCACTGCAACAGTCCATTGTCATATATTTAGGCCCAGGCACCCAGGCAGAGGAGAGAGGTCCCGTAACAGAGAATCTGGCTTCATGTCAGCAGAGAATCAGTTTGCATGTCATAGCAGAGAATCAGGCTTCACGTCAGCCACCACTGTAACAGTCCATTGTCATATATTTAGGCCCAGGCACCCAGGCAGAGGAGAGAGGTCCCGTAACAGAGAATCTGGCTTCATGTCAGCAGAGAATCAGTCTGCATGTCATAGCAGAGAATCAGGCTTCACGTCAGCAACCACTGTAACAGTCCATTGTCATATATTTAGGGCCAGGCACCCAGGCAGAGGAGAGAGGTCCCGTAACAGAGAATCTGGCTTCATGTCAGCAGAGAATCAGTCTGCATGTCATAGCAGAGAATCAGGCTTCACGTCAGCCACCACTGTAACAGTCCATTGTCATATATTTAGTCCCAGGCACCCAGGCAGAGGAGAGAGGTCCCGTAACAGAGAATCTGGCTTCATGTCAGCAGAGGTTCAGTCTGCATGTCATAGCAGAGAATCAGGCTTCACGTCACCCAACATTGGAACAGTCCATTGGCATATATTTAGGCCCAGGCACCCAGGCAGAGGAGAGAGGTCCCGTAACAGAGAATCTGGCTTCATGTCAGCAGAGAATCAGTTTGCATGTCATAGCAGAGAATCAGGCTTCACGTCAGCCACCACTGTAACAGTCCATTGTCATATATTTAGGCCCGGGCACCCAGGCAGAGGAGAGAGGTCCCGTAACAGAGAATCTGGCTTCATGTCAGCAGAGAATCAGTTTGCATGTCATAGCAGAGAATCAGGCTTCACGTCAGCCACCACTGCAACAGTCCATTGTCAGATATTTAGGCCCAGCACCCAGGCAGAGGAGAGAGGTCCCGTAACAGAGAATCTGGCTTCATGTCAGCAGAGAATCAGGCTTCACGTCACCCAACATTGGAACAGTCCATTGGCATATATTTAGGCCCCGGCACCCAGACAGAGGAGAGGTTCATTCAACTTTGGGTTGCCTCGCAATATAATGGTAAAATGAAAATAAAAATAGGATTGAATGAGGAAGTGCCCTGGAGTCCAATAATATATGGTTAAGGGGAGGTAGTTAATGTCTAATCTGCACAAGGGATGGACAGGTCCTGTGGGATCCATGCCTGGTTCATTTTTATGAACGTCAGCTTGTCCACATTGGCTGTAGACAGGCGGCTGCGTTTGTCTGTAAAGATGCCCCCTGCCGTGCTGAATACACGTTCAGATAAAACGCTGGCCGCCGGGCAGGCCAGCACCTCCAAGGCATAAAAGGCTAGCTCTGGCCACGTGGACAATTTAGAGACGCAGAAGTTGAATAGGGCCGAACCATCAGTCAGTACGTGGAGGGGTGTGCACACGTACTGTTCCACCATGTTAGTGAAATGTTGCCTCCTGCTAACACGTTGCGTATCAGGTGGTGGTGCAGTTAGCTGTGGCGTGTTGACAAAACTTTTCCACATCTCTGCCATGCTAACCCTGCCCTCAGAGGAGCTGGCCGTGACACAGCTGCCTTGGCGACCTCTTGCTCCTCCTCTGCCTTGACCTTGGGCTTCCACTTGTTTCCCTGTGACATTTGGGAATGCTCTCAGTAGCGTGTCTACCAACGTGCGCTTGTACTCGCGCATCTTCCTATCACGCTCCAGTGCAGGAAGTAAGGTAAGGCATGTAGTCGCTCATGTGTGCCAGGCTGCCCAGGGGTAAGGACAAGCTGTCCTCTGTGGGAGGTGTATCGTCATCGTCCTGCGTTTCCCCCTAGCCGCGCACCAGTGATGGGCCTGAGCTGCGTTGGGTGCCACCCCGCTGTGACCATGCTTCATCCTCATCCTCCTCCACCTCCTCCTCATCCTCGTCCTCCAGTAGTAGGCCCTGGCTGGCCACATTTGTACCTGGCCTCTGCTGTTGCAAAAAACCTCCCTCTGAGTCACTTCGAAGAGACTGGCCTGAAAGTGCTAAAAATGACCCCTCTTCCTCCTCCTCCTCCTGGGCCACCTCCTCTTCCATCATCGCCCTAAGTGTTTTCTCAAGGAGACATAGAAGTGGTATTGTAACGCTGATAACGGCGTCATCGCCACTGGCCATGTTGGTGGAGTACTCGAAACAGCGCAACAGGGCACACAGGTCTCGCATGGAGGCCCAGTCATTGGTGGTGAAGTGGTGCTGTTCCGCAGTGCGACTGACCCGTGCGTGCTGCAGCTGAAACTCCACTATTGCCTGCTGCTGCTCGCACAGTCTGTCCAGCATGTGCAAGGTGGAGTTCCACCTGGTGGGCACGTCGCATATGAGGCGGTGAGCGGGAAGGCCGAAGTTACGCTGTAGCACAGACAGGCGAGCAGCGGCAGGATGTGAACGCCGGAAGCGCGAACAGACGGCCCGCACTTTATGCAGCAGCTCTGACATGTCGGGGCACACTGCAGAAAGACGCAGCAGTTGGCACCTGTGTTTCGTCATCATCAGAGACATGCTGAGGTGGTATTCCCATGTCCTCATCATCAGGAAACATAAGTGGTTGTGCGTCAGTGCATTCTATGTCTTCCACCGCTGGGGAAGGGCTAGGTGGATGCCCTTGGGAAACCCTGCCAGCGGAGTCTTCAAACAGCATAAGAGACTGCTGCATAACTTGAGGCTCAGACAGTTTCCCTGATATGCATGGGGGTGATGTGACAGACTGATGGGCTTGGTTTTCAGGCGCCATCTGTGCGCTTTCTGCAGAAGACTGGGTGGGAGATAATGTGAACGTGCTGGATCCACTGTCGGCCACCCAATTGACTAATGCCTGTACCTGCTCAGGCCTTACCATCCGTAGAACGGCATTGGGCCCCACCAAATATCGCTGTAAATTCTGGCGGCTACTGGGACCTGCGGTAGTTGGTACACTAGGACGTGTGGATGTGGCAGAACGGCCACGTCCTCTCCCAGCACCAGAGGGTCCACTAACACCACCACGACCATGTCTGCGTCCACGTCCTTTACTAGATGTTTTCCTCATTGTTATCGTTCACCACAACAACAAAAATATTATTTGGCCCAATGTATTGTATTCAAATTCAGGCCTTTTTTTAAAGACACCTAACACTATCTGGCTATCTATTTAGGTACCGTATTACACTAATACAGGCACAGCAGTAACGACAGATTTAGCTGAATATAAATTTGAGGCCTAGTATTTAGGCGCTGGATGACAGGTATAGGTTTACTGACAGAATTAGACTGGGATATGCACACTAGCGTGTGTGTGAAGTTATTAAGAATGACCCTATGTGCACCTTGAATCTGATATCCCCTTTTAGGGATAGATTTAATGTAGGTCTGATACAGCAGAAACCACTAAATTAGGAAATTGCAAAATTGGGAATTGTATTTCAACCCAGAACAAAAACTGTGCTTTGACGGACACTAAATAACTTGACTAGCCACAGCAGTAACAACAGATTTGGATGAATATAAATTTGAGGCCTATTATTTAGGCGCTGGGTGACAGGTATACGTTTACAGTCAGAATTAGACTGGGATATGGCCAAAAAATAACCACACTATTGATGGTTAAATGCACTTGGTGTGACAGCTTGACCCTGATGTAGGATATAGCCAAAAAACAACCACACTACTGAGGGTTAAATGCACTTGTTGGCAGCTTGTGCTGGCGCACCACAATACACAAAATGGCCGCCGATCACCCCAGAAAAAAGTGACTGAAAAACGCTCTGGGCAGCCTAAAAACAGTGAGCAATTGAATAGCATCAGTTCAATCATCCACAGCTGCAGATCGATCTCTGAATGAAGTCTTTTGGAGGAGTTAATCACTGCCTAATCTCGCCCTAACGTCGCGGCTGCAACCTCTCCCTATACTGATCAGAGCAGAGTGACGGGCGGCGCTACGTGACTCCAGCTTAAATAGAGGCTGGGTCACATGGTGCTCTGGCCAATCACAGCCATGCCAATAGTAGGCATGGCTGTGACGGCCTCTTGGGGCAAGTAGTATGACGCTTGTTGATTGGCTGCTTTGCAGTCTTTCAAAAAGCGCCAAGAAAGCGACGAACACCGAACCCGGACTTTTCCGAAAATGTCCGGGTTCGGGTCCGTGTCACGGACACCCCAAAATTCGGTACGAACCCGAACTATACAGTTCGGGTTCGCTCATCCCTAACCAGTAGTCCTGAATAACTTTCAATTGGATAAGTGCTGGAGGTGTGCTAACATTTCTATCCAGTTGTGACCTATAATTTTTCACAATGGGAAAAAAAACTACTTACTAGCTTCACCATAACTTTGCTTTCAACCAGCTCATTGAATTCCCCCTTTGAAAAATGAAATAGAAACACGTACCTAAAATCAAGCCACGAGGCTCATATACCCCTAGGAGCCCATCTGCCAACCAAATATCAAGTTGATAACTGCCAACGCCATACAAAAGGAGAACCGCTGTGAACAGGATTTGAACCTGTGCGGGGAGACCCCATTGGATTTCAAGTCCAACGCCTTAACCACTCGGCCATCACAGCCCATGAGTAGTGCAACTCTAAGACCTTGTAATGAGTGTTTCTGCCATCTTGGTTGAGGGGTAGACCATCGACTGGCCATTGCTCCTCTGGCCATGTAAATCCACCATTAGGAAATTATCCCCTATCTACAGGAGAAGGGATAAATAAAGGTTGGGACTATTCATCCACCACTTTTTCCTTTCTTACCGGATACTAGCTCTTTCTCCTCCTGGTCTGCAGGGGTCACTGTTGTACACAACAATAAGATATTGTCAGCGTCTAAAGTTCTTGTGCACAAGCTATAGCTTCCATGCTGCTCTCATTCAGAAGCAGCAGTCTTATATCAGAGGAGGCTCAAAGCAGGTATAGAAGATGCAGGTACAGTGGAGGAAATAATTATTTGACCCCTCACTGATTTTGTAAGTTTGTCCAATGACAAAGAAATGAAAAGTCTCAGAACAGTATCATTTCAATGGTAGGTTTATTGTAACAGTGGCAGATAGCACATCAAAAGGAAAATCGAAAAAATAACTTTAAATAAAAGATAGCAACTGATTTGCATTTCATTGAGTGAAATAAGTATTTGAACCCTCTAACAAAAAAAGACTTAATACTTGGTGGAAAAACCCTTGTTTGCAAGCACAGAGGTCAAACGTTTCTTGTAATTGATGACCAGGTTTGCGCACATTTTAGGAGGAATGTTGGTCCACTCCTCTTTGCAGATCATCTCTAAATCCCTAAGGTTTCGAGGCTGTCTCTGTGCAACTCTGAGCTTGAGCTCCCTCCATAGGTTTTCGATTGGATTAAGGTCCGGAGACTGACTAGGCCACTCCATGACCTTAATGTGCTTCTTCTTGAGCCACTCCTTTGTTGCCTTTGCTGTATGTTTTGGGTCATTGTCGTGCTGGAACACCCATCCACGACCCATTTTCAGTTTCCTGGCAGAGGGAAGGAGGTTGTCGCTCAGGATTTCACGATACATGGCTCCGTCCATTTTCCCGTTTATGCGAATAAGTTGTCCTGTGCCCTTAGCAGAAAAACACCCCCAAAGCAAAATGTTTCCACCCCCATGCTTGACGGTGGGGACGGTGTTTTGGGGGTCATAGGCAGCATTTTTCTTCCTCCAAACACAGCGAGTTGAGTTAATGCCAAAGAGCTCTATTTTGGTCTCATCAGACCACAGCACCTTCTCCCAGTCACTCTCTGAATCATTCAGGTGTTCATTGGCAAACTTCAGACGGGCCTGCACATGTGCCTTCCTGAGCAGGGGGACCTTGCGAGCCCTGCAGGATTTTAATCCATTGCGGTGTAATGTGTTTCCAATGGTTTTCTTGGTGACTGTGGTCCCTGCTAATTTGAGGTCATTAACTAACTCCTCCCGTGTAGTTCTAGGATGCTTTTTCACCTTTCTCAGAACCATTGACACCCCACGAGGTGAGATCTTGCGTGGAGCCCCAGAGCGAGGTCGATTGATGGTCATTTTGTGCTCCTTCCATTTTCGAACAATCGCACCAACAGTTGTCACCTTCTCTCACAGCTTCTTGCTAATGGTTTTGTAGCCCATTCCAGCCTTGTGCAGGTCTACAATTTTGTCTCTGACATCCTTGGACAGCTCTTTGGTCTTTCCCATGTTGGAGAGTTTGGAGTCTGCTTGATTGATTGATTCTGTGGACAGGTGTCTTTTATACAGGTGACTAGTTAAGACAGGTGTCCTTAATGAGGGTGACTAATTGAGTAGAAGTGTCTAACCACTCTGTGGGAGCCAGAACTCTTAATGGTTGGTAGGGGTTCAAATACTTATTTCACTCAATGAAATGCAAATCAGTTGCTATCTTTTATTTAAAGTTATTTTTTCGATTTTCCTTTTGATGTGCTATCTGCCACTGTTACAATAAACCTACCATTGAAATGATACTGTTCTGAGACTTTTCATTTCTTTGTCATTGGACAAACTTACAAAATCAGTGAGGGGTCAAATAATTATTTCCTCCACTGTATATAGGGCTATCAGAAGTGAAGACGGGCCCGGAGGTAGTAGTATGGATTGTAATGTTTTATGGAGCTATTCTAAAGTAACCCTAAGTAGTCCTGAATAACTTTCAGTAGGAGAAGTTCTGGAGGTGTGTTAACATTTCTATCCAGTTGTGACCTTTCGTATTTCACAATGGGAAAAAGCTACTTACTTTGCGTTCAACCAGCTCATTGAATTCACCCTTGAAAACTGAAACGGGAACAGTTTTAAGATAAGAGGAGGAGGGATAATGAGAGGAGCAGGACATCTGGGCAGGTATAGAAGCTGGCAGCCATCTTGCTGCTATCTCCTAGTACATAACAGGTCAGGTGTCAGATTACAATGAGAACAGGGAAGTTGGGGGTTAGACCATCAACTGGCCACATTCTCTGCAAACACTAGCACTGAAGACATTTTGCTGTACTTGCTATACAGCAGCACATACCTGTCACATCCAGGACCTCCCAGGTGACGTCTCCTCCGATGTAGATCTTCTCCATTCGGTATGGGGTATCGACAACGTCTCTCAGCCGCCTTGTGTGATTTCCCAAAATTCATTGGAAGACGGTCAAAACCAAAAGAGGTATTATTTTGCATAGGTTCTTATCCAAAAGAGGTCACCTCGCCATGGTGGATGGGTGCAAATGATTTTGATTACTCACCTTTTTTCATATAGTGAGCATATAGGGAGTATTAAGACGCTGGTCTTGAAATGCAGTAGTCCCTTACCGCACAAGTTTAAACCCTAATTCTGTAAGATGGTGTCAATGAGCACTTATTCCTATGAATGAAAACAGAGCATGCACTTTGTGCATTGCCCCTTTAAGAAGATTTCAGCATGCCAGGAAGCACAAGCATTTCCTCGTTAGTATAGTGGTAAGTATCCCCGCCTGTCACGCGGGAGACCGGGGTTCGATTCCCCGACGGGGAGGCTAAACATTTTTCATTAACCGCTCAACAATGCAATATTAAACTAAATTGTTTTAGTTAGCTGCTCCACCATGGAGGCTCTAAATTTTCCTTTGGAAAAAGGAGACCTCCAACACTACAGCAAGACCTGTAGAAGATTATCAGAGCTAGTGGATGGGCTGTAAACTCAGAATTGTAACTTTTTCCTTTTTTTGTGTCCACTGCTGTTTTTGATTCAAAAACAGAATCAGATACCACCACAAAAGCTGCAGGTGTAATCTAGCTCTCTATCATTTTTGAGGGAGTCTCCAAGTTCTAGTAAACTTTTCCCCTATCCCCATGCCTCCTATGATACAGTTGAAATCAGGATATGCTGAAGCCTAGTCTCCCTGTATTCATTAGTTCATGTATTCTGTGTGGTGAGCGCGATGACGTCAGCGATGGTCCTTTTGCAGGTCCCTCAAGAAGAACAAAGAAGAGGATCCCGGCTGCTCGATGAGTTGAGTAATGTTTTTATTATTTTTTAACCCTCAATTGACATTGGACTTTGCAATCTGTATTAAAGAATGCTATTATTTTCCATTATAACCATGTCATAATGGAAAATAATAAAATCTACAGAACACCAAACCCGAAGTTCAGTGAAGAAGTCTGGGTTCGGGTAGCACATTCAGCTTTTTCTCACGTGCGTGAAAAATGCATTGCACTCGCATGGAAAACGGAACGCACTCGCAGTCAAAACTGACTGAAATTGCAAGCCTACTCTCACGATTTTCCCTGAACCCGCGACGCCCGTGTGAAAGAGGCCTTATAGCTTTCATGCTGCTTCCATTCATAAGCTGTGGTCACACCTGAGACCAATAATTGACTGCAGTGGTGACATATTGTTGACATGAGAACCGGAGCAGCAAAGCAGGATCTGCCAGGTAAGTAATGATCGCTTCTTTATTGCGGGCCGTAGCCCTGTGTTGTCTGGTTTCCTTCTGAAACTGGACAACCCTCATTATTAGGGATGAGCAAACTTGTGTTTTCAAGTTCGGCCTACAAGGTTCGGGTTATCTAAGAATTGTATTATGGATTCCGCTACGACAGACCAAGTTATGCTCTTCGGTAGTGGAATCCATGACGGAATTCTTAGATAACCCGAACCTTGTATGCCGAACTTGAAAACACAAACTTGTTCATACCGACTCATTATCAGAACTAGGGATGAGCCAAGCGAGCTTCGGATCCTACATCCGAGGTCACTTCGCTCCAAGCTTTGTTTTGTTTCTGTACGGAGATCCGTCTCTGTACCGCATTATAATGTCTGGGCTTCGGCGAGGCAAATTCGTTATCACCGAAGTTGAACTCTCAACTTGAAAACCATTTTAAAGGGAACCGTACAGGACTCATCTCAGGTTAATTTGCATATTTATCAAATCGTTTTTTTTACACAATAAAAGCACACAGAGCTATGGGGACTGGGTATTGCGGATGTGCTAGCGGCCATCTAGCAACCCATGTCCTCAGCTCTATACCTAAAATCCCGGTGACAGGTTCCCTTTAAAACTTGGATCCGAAGCAGACTTTGGATACCTGTTTTAAAATGTTTTTTATGTTTAATAATCAAATGCTGAAGTTATTTACCGAAGTCCTGCAAGACTAATTTGGCCTCACTGGAGCCCATACATCTTAATGCTATATGGAGATCAGTGGCGTAGCTATAGGGGTCGCAGCAGTCGCAATTGCGACCGGGCCCCTAAGTCAAGGGGGCCCATAGGGCCTCCCAGGAGAGATGGAGTAAAGCACGATCAACAAGTGTATTTTCATTAAGTGCGGCGGGCCCTCCCTATATTTTGTGTGGCTGTGCTGCGCTTACTTGTCAGAGCGAGACCCGTGACCTCCGCGGTGGGTCTCGCGGGATCACAGCAGCCAGGAATGACGAGCCTGCCGGCTGCCTCAGCCCTCAGGTGAGGAGAGCGGAACAAACAAGAGTAGGTAGTCTTTTGTTTTTATGTAAAAAATGGAACACGCTTCATACGGAGGGGGCACATGAATGATGATCAGTGGTGCCGTAAGGCAGTGTGTCTGAATTCAGAAGGGCCCGCCCCGGCCATAATAGGGCAGCCAGGGGCAGCAAATAATGAAGGGCCCCGGGGCAAATAAAAATGAAATACTCTGTGGGCAAAACTCAAAATGTATACAGGGAGAGGGCGAGGGGAACATGAAATATGGTAAGAGTTTCACTATATTTCATTTTGCCCCCATTCCCTCTATATATTATTTTTTTTTTGCCCACAGAGTATTTCATTTTGCCCCCTCATTATTTGCTGCCCCTGGCTGTCCTCATATGGCCGGCGCGGGCCCCCCCTATCTGAATTCAGACACATTGCCACACGGCACCGCTGATCATTATTCATCCCTCATATGAAGCCAGTGTGTGCCATAGATTAAAAAATTAATAAAAAATACTCTATTGACTAGAGTATTATTATTTTTTAATGTATGGCTTCATACAGGGGAGGGTATGGGTAGGGGCAGAGGCTGGTGTGGGATGGGGGGGCGGAGGCTCGTGAGGGGGGCCCCAATTCAAAGTTTGTCCTGCGGCCCATAGAACTCTAGTTGCGCCCCTGATGGAGATGGCATTCAAACAAAGTTTGGAGAGAAGTGACTTCAGATCTAGGATCCAAAACTCACATCACTCATGCCTTGATCTGACCTGAACATCAAGGTTCCATGGTGTAATGGTTAGCACTCTGGACTCTGAATCCAGCGATCCGAGTTCAAATCTCGGTGGGACCTGACTTTTGAGATTCTTCTTCTTTATTACATTTTTTACGTTGCTTTTTCTTACACTACAATACTATTAAACATGATTACCTTTCTACCCAGTTATGAGCGTTTGTGTTTCTCACTAATTGCTAGCATCATGATGACTTTGCTTTCAACCAGCTCATTGACTACTCCCTTGAAAATTAAAACGACAAATGGTGCCTAAAATCAAGCCAGGACTCATGCTCGTGTCGTATGCCTTATACATACAATGATAAAAAGTTACTGAAATAAATTAACATTTTTGCAGGGAGACCACATAGGATTTCAAAAGCAGGCACTGCTGAGATTCGAACTCAGGATCTCCTGTTTACTAGACAGGCGCTTTAACCAACTAAGCCACAGCACCTCATGGCTGTTGAGTTTTTTCACTCTAAGTAATGTGTCATCTTTTGTGATCTTTCTTCAACTTTTTGAAAAAAAATTGTTTAGAAATTATGGGTATCATTTATGAATAGATCTACACCATTTTTTTGTGTGTATATCTGTCACAGATTCGGTCTCGAAGGGGGCTTGAGGCCGAATCTGCAACTTCTTCCCCATCCATGCCATGTACACCAGTTCTAAAAAAAAAAGGGGGCATAGAATGGGCGGGGAAGGGCCATCTAATTTATCATTTTCTACGCCTGTTTTAAGCGTATAAAATTGTCTAAACTACACTACTATGGGAGCTTACGTAGGTTTAGACCGGCAGTGGATGCGCCTAAAGGCTGGCACCTCTACATAACGTAGGCGCATCAAGCACCAGTGCAGGGTTATTAAGACCGGCGTCTAAAACATCAGTCCTAATAAATGACCCCATATGGTCCTAATTTAGCAAGACCGGTGTGTGCTATGTCAGTATTGATGGGCTGCCGGAGCAGACATTTCATTTATGACCACCTCCTCCGGCAGTCCATGCGCCAGACTGAAATCTAAGTCAGCTACGAGACATTATTTCAAAAAGATCTCTACTAGAGTTGAGCGAACCCGAACTTTTTCACTGAAGTTCGGGTTCGGTGTTTGGGTGATTTTATTATTTTCCGTTATAACATGGTTATAATGGAAAATAATAGCAATCTTAAAACAGAATGCTAAATAAAATGCACTGTTATGGGGGCATCTGTAGATGACGCACTGTTATTAACAGTGCATCATCCACAGATCCCCCCCATAACAGTGTCATCCACAGATCCCCCCATAACAGTGTCATCCACAGATCCCCCATAACAGTGTCATATTCCACACAGATGCCCCCATAACAGTGTCATCCACAGATCCCCCATAAGAGTGTCATATTCCTCACAGATCCCCCCATAACAGTATCATCCACAGATCCCCCCCCATAACAGTTTTATCCACAGATCCCCCATAACAGTGTCATATTCCACACAGATGCCCCCATAACAGTGTCATCCACAGATCCCCCCATAACAGTGTCATCCACAGATCCCCCATAACAGTGTCATATTCCACACAGATCCCCCCATAACAGTATCATCCACCGATCCCCCCCATAACAGTGTCATCCACAGATCCCCCCCATAACAGTGTCATCCACAGATCCCCCATAACAGTGTCATATTCCACACAGATGCCCCCATAACAGTGTCATCCACAGATCCCCATAACAGTGTCATATTCCACACAGATGCCCCCATAACAGTGTCATCCACAGATCCCCATAACAGTGTCATATTCCACACAGATGCCCCCATAACAGTGTCATCCACAGATCCCCCATAACAGTGTCATCCACAGATCCCCCATAACAGTGTCATATTCCACACAGATCCCCCCATAACAGTATCATCCACAGATCCCCCCTATAACAGTGTCATATTCCACACAGATGCCCCCATAACAGTGTCATCCACAGATCCCCCATAACAGTGTCATATTCCACAGATGCTGGGGGGGGGGGGGATTCGAGGATGACACATATATAGCAGCATCTTGTGCTTTTTTTGTGTCATCATCCATAGATCCCCCCCCATAACAGTGTCCCTGACAGTGACCCCCAACAGGGGGTGAAGACCTCTGGCCGGCAACTATTGTTAGAGCCCGCTGCGTTCCTTATGTAAAGTGTTGTGAACTTGTAGTTGTACTACTATTACTAACTTACTGGGACAGTGGGCCTCCCTCCAGCTAGTATTCACACAAGCACTGGGCGGGCTCTCAAACACTCAAACTAGGCCGGCTGCAGCATAACGTGGCGTCACTCACTCCGTCACGCCGCACGCGCCTGCTCCTCCTACTTTATTAATGAAGCAGGCGGAGAAGGCGCGTGACGTCGGAGTGAGTGACGTTACGCAGCCGGCCGCCGGGACACGGAGCACAGGACTCCCCAGGAGCAGTCGAGCAGATGTCATTGAAGCTGTGCGAGTGTGCGGGGCAGCCGGGGTTCAAGAGGCAGCTGCGGCAGTGCAGGAGCACAGAGGTGTGATTAGGGTGAGCCCAGGCACACCCGGAACACCCCGTGCGCACGCCTATGCCTATAGGGCCTCCCATGATCTCCTCACTGCCGCTGTCGAGTAAATACTAATGGTAGAACTATAGGGATCATTATTAGAGGAAGTCCAGGCGTCATGCTGAAGGTAGTGCTGGCTTGGTGTTAGGACCCACCTCCTAAGCCCCCTGCTCCAGATCCATATTGTAGACAACTGAAGTAGGAGGACTGAACATGGCAGCTATTGATGGCCACCACAGAGGGACAGCTTCTGGGAGGTATCTTGTGCTGCCCTGTGGTATTTGGTTCTGTGGAATGGTATTCTGTGCTGCACGATGGTATTACTGACCCTGCCAACTTGTGTTGCCCCACCTGCTGTCAATTTGGACCCATCTACAACATTGGGGTCCACTTCCCCCCCCCCCCCCCCCCAGGGCCACTATAAGTTTCCAGTCAGCCCCTGGGCATAACTACTGTGTTGAGGCACTAAATTCTATTATGAAGTGAGAACCAAAGGGACATCGCTATTGTGTGGGGGCGTTAATAGGGTATTCTCACCTGGCCAGCACTGAACCGGCCTAGCTGGTATATTGTTCAAAAAGACGGTGGCGGTATTTTGCTTTATTACTGTTGGTATTTCAGTCAAGGACCCCTGTCTACCACAGTATATGTCTTCTACACACAGTAGAGCCACTACTGATCGCCTATCACATATAACAAATAAATGGTCGCCAATGCAACTTAGAATTTGCAAATGCCGACAAGACTTTTTAGTCTTGTCGCCATTTGCGATTAGATCCGCTGCTGCCGCTCTGCAGTTGGGTATTGTGGCGATGCACGGAAGCCGATGGTTCCCTGTCCTGCTGCTGATCACCCTCATGTGCCTCACGCTTAGTAGGCCTGAGGCCTATGAGGTAGTAACTCACTGCCTGTGCATGTGTGCCTGATGACATCATCGCGCCCACCTGTGACGGCGGGACACAGCGAAGTACCTCTGGTCCTGTCTTCACCTTTGGCAGCCCTCTACTATTACCTTCTCCTATGTACTAGCATTTCTTATGTAACAGAGGAGCCTTTGAGCCTCCTCCGATATCAAGTCTGTGGTGTGACTTCAGCTTCTGAATGAGAGCGGCATGGAAACTGTAGCTTGTGGACAAGAACATCAGACCCTGACAAAACTTGTACAACAGCAACACCTGCAGGCCACGCGGAGAAAGAGCAGGTATCTGGTAAGAAAGAGAAAGTGGTGAATTATTATTACACATTATTTTTATTAAAATGTGAAGATTTTTTAGAGCTTTAATAAAACTGGTCGTACATTGCTGAGAAAATGTGAGGTAAACTGACAATATGAATTCATAGAAACTGGGGGAAGACTTCTGGTTGGACCCAGGATGCTTAGTGTTTAGGGTCTGCACAGTGCACAGGCCACATTTATCAAAACTGTCTTAGTGCCCCATAGCAACCAATCAGAGCTCACCTTTCATTTTTTCAGAACACTTGAAGGGAAATGAAAGGTCCGCTTTCATTGGTTGCTATGGGCAACTAAGACAGTTTTGATAAGCGAGGCCCATAGTATTGGAGGGCAACAGACATAGGGGGAGATTTATCAAAGTGGTGTAAAGTAGAACTGCCTTAGTTGCCCATAGCAAGCAATCAGATTCCACCTTTCATTTTTCACAGCTCCATTGGAAAATGAAAGATAGAATCTGATTGGTTGCTATGGGCAATTAAGCCAGTTCTACTTTACACCACTTTGATAAATCTCCCCAATGGTACTGGGAGAGACAACAGCATAAACAGTTTGGAGGACACCTGAGACACGATGTTTGGAGGACCTGAGCTAGATGAGATGGAGGACCTGAAGCCATGAGATGGAGCACAGTGCTGAGGTCATGAGATGCAAGACAGTGCTGAGTCCATGAGATGGAGGACCTGAAGCCATGTGATGCAGGACAGTGCTGTGGCCATGAGATGCAGGACGGTGCTGTGGCCATGAGATGCAGGACGGTGCTGTGGCCATGAGATGCAGGACGGTGCTGTGGCCATGAGATGCAGGACGGTGCTGTGGCCATGAGATGCAGGACAGTGCTGAGTCCATGAGATGGAGGACCTGAAGCCATGTGATGGTCCGGTGCCTCTGACGTTATTTGCTTAGAAACCAGCAGCAGTGACCTGCCGGCATACAGTACATTACCGCTGCAGCCAATCACTGTGTAGATCGTAGTATAGGATGTTTTTTTTAAAAAGATTTTGTTTGGCTGGTCCAAGATTTCAAATTTTCTCAGACAACCACTTTAACATGTGTTCTCCATCTCCTGCAATGTTTATGCGGCTTTCAACGTGTAGGCCGCACGATACAGAGCATGAGATTGCGTAGGAACAAACATAGATCTAACATCTTAAGGGGTGTTACCAATCACAGTGTCTCAAGACATTTTTCGTCAGCCCATAAAAAGGAGACGTCCAACCTCCGATTAATTATTTTAGAACGTATTGATGACTCTATTAACAATAGATTTCATGCCCTCATCAGTCAGGGGTCTTTTTGGATTTTTTATTTAAATACTTTAGTTCCCTTTGGATTAAATAAAACTATTGATGATGTCAAATTATGAATAATTTGCTTGTGGGCGGAGTTTGCATTACAATTATGGGCTGACCCTTGTGTTGTCACTTCCTGTTTTGCCCCTATATTAGTCGTGGTGGTTCTATTCATTTGTTATGGTTGACTCTCGAAATGAGTAGCACTTTTACACTTTATTTTGTTTTAATTAAACAAAATCTCCATTTATTTTTTATTTTTTACTTACCAACCCCTTTAACATGTGATTTGAACCGCACAGTGATCCCAAAGGGCAATGAAATATAGGCCATCAATATCTGATCAATGGGGGCCTGACCCCCCTGCACCTTGCTGAGCAGCTGTTTTGTTGTAGGTCTCGCATTGGAATTAGGAGGTAGAACTACACAGCCCAGCACATCGTGTTGTGGACGGAACTGGTAACTGAAACTCCTATTGGAGTGAATGGGAGCAGAGCTGCAGTTACCACCTCAATCATCTACACAATGGACAAGGCTGTGCAGTTCCTCCTACTTCTGGTTGACTAGAAACAGCTGATTGGTGGGGGTGTGGGGTGTCAGACCCCCGCTGACTAGATACTGGTGACATATCATGCGGAACGGCCATTAACATCCAAATCCTAGACAACAACTTTAAGGGAATAGAGAATAAAGAACCACGAGGAACCTGTGGAATTACGTCTAGTTTTGCTAATGCACTTAATTGACTTCATATAGTTGATCAAATTGTGTAATAATGAGGCAGTGTTTCCCAACCAGCGTGCCTCCAGCTGTTGCAAAACTACAACTCCCAGCATGCCCGCACAGGCAAAGGCTGTCCGAGCATGCTGGGAGTTGTAGTTTTGCAACAGCTGGAGGCACGCTGGTTGGGAAACATAATCCACCACTTTCTTCAGATACTTGCTCTTTCTCCTCCTGGCCTTCAGAGGTCACTGTTGTATTCAGTATCATCAGTGTCTGAAGTTCTCGCTCACAAACTATACCAGCCATGCTGCTCCAATTCAGATGATGTCTCACTCCAGCCTTGATGTCGGAGGAGGTTCAGAGGCTTCTCTATTACATAAGGAGACGCCAGTATATAGAAGAAGGTGATATCTGTAGAGGGCTGTCAAAGGTGAAGACAGGCTTGAAAGTAGTAGTATGGATTGTAATGTTTTATAGAACTATTCTAAAGCTCCTGTAAGTAGGCGCATACACTGTGACAAGCTCTGGAGGTGGGTCAACAAGTTTGAGCACCAAGGGTTCCATGGTGTAATGGTTAGCACTCTGGACTCTGAATCCAGCGATCCGAGTTCAAATCTCGGTGGGACCTAAGCTTTTAATTTTTTTTTTTTTATTACTTTCTTTACATTGCTTGTTTTCTACAGTACAATGTTATTCAACGTGATTGCATTTCAACCCAGTTATGAGCATTTGTATTTCACAATGGAAAAAAAAAATGACCAGCTTCACTATAACTTTGCATTCAACTGGCTCATCGAATACTCCTTGAAATAGCAACTCTAGAATCAAGGCAGGAGACTCGTATGCCATCAGGAGCTCTTCTACCAACCATATACCTGATTAATACCTGCCAATGCCACATAAAATGATAAAAGTTACTATGCATACCATGAACAGGATTTGAACCTGAGGCAAGAGATGTTGTTCAGACATATTGATAGTGTAACCACTTGACCATCATCAGTAGGGTAGTCAGTGTCTTTAAAGGGAGTCTGTCATCTCCATATGGCCATATGCAGTGCTTACATGGCTCTGTAGCACACCTATACAGGATTGTGATGGAAAAGCAGGAAAAACGAAGTTTAATTCATATGCAAATGAACACTCGCAAGTGCCCAGGGGCGGCGTTCACTGTGTAGGTGCCCAGGCTGCTCTGCCTTCTTTTCACTTTACTCCTCCCCAGCCTCTGCCTTTGCCCGCCCTCCAAGTCTAGACCTATCGATGAGGCAAGAGACTTGGAGGGCGGGCAAAGGCAGAGGCTGGGGAGGAGTAAAGTGAAAAGAAGGCGGAGCAACCTGGGCACCTACACACTGAACTCCTCCCCTGGGCACTTGCGAGTGCTCATTTGCATATGAATTAAACTTCGTTTTTCCTGCTGGTG
This sequence comes from Bufo gargarizans, assembly GCF_014858855.1. Lineage (NCBI taxonomy): Eukaryota > Metazoa > Chordata > Amphibia > Anura > Bufonidae > Bufo > Bufo gargarizans. The sequence goes on along the minus strand of NC_058081.1, from coordinate 47,704,627 downwards.
CAAGTCTAAAGAAAAGAACAAAGGTACCGTTACAATCCTGTATAGGTGTGCTACAGAGCCATGTAAGCACTGGATATGGCCATATGGAGGTGACAGACTCCCTTTAAAGGGGTTGTCTGGGTTTAAATCTGAACCCGGACATACCCTTATTTTCACCCAGGTAGCCCCCCTGATGTTGGCATTGGAGCATCTCATGCCCTGATGCGCTCCCTTGCCCTGCGCTAGATTGCGCAGGGCACGGGCTATTTTGTTTACAATAACACACTGCCGGGCGGAAGCTTCCTCCCAGCAGTGTGTTCGGTGACGTCACCGGCTCCGATGGGTGTGCTTTAGCGCTGCCCTAGCCATTTGACTGGCTAGGGCAGCACTAAAGCCCGCCCACCACTGGGCTTCCTGGCAGCCCCATAGTGAGCCAGTTTTGTCACCGGAACTCCAGAAAATGCCTTTGCCCTGCATGATTTAGTGCAGGGATAAGGAGAGCATCGGAGCATGAACTGCTCTGATGCTCAAGTCAGGGGGGCTGCCTTTAAGACAACCCCTTTAAGATCCAGTCATGAGTTTCTACTGCAATCTTGGTTGATGGATGATCAATCACCCTACTTTTTTTTTGCATTGGACAGTCAATATAGAGATCTTTTGGAAATCGGCCTCTCTTTAACTTTGTCTTTCCGACAAGACAAACGGTTTTGAGATAAGAGGACGAAGGATTATAAAGAGAGCAGGACATCTGGGCAGGATTAGAAGCTGGGGGTCATCTTGCTGCTATCTCCTAGCACATAACAGGTTGGGTGTCAGGTTAACGTAGAACAGGATAGCTAGTAAGGTTGGCGAGAAGCAAGATGGAGGTGGATGTTCTCTCAAACTAATGTCAATGGGTGCTTCATGGTTAAGTAGGGGTATCTATAGATGGTACCTTGGGCTTAGAAGACTATATTACAGATAAATTGAAGTTGAATGTGGATCCTGACTTTTCTAGTGAACGTCCTATTGATTATCTGAATTGTCTTCAGTATTGGTTCAGTAATTCATCCTGCGTTTTGATGCACTTCCAGAGACTATAATTGGTGTATTTGGAAGCAAATCTAGGACATGCTGCAAACTTCAAATACTGAGGGACATTGTACGCCCCTGTGCGTAGCCCTAGTCATTAACATTAGCAGCAGATTCCGGTACAGAAAATACACGACATATACGGATTGCATATACGCTTTGTGTAAAAAAGGCCAACCTCGTAGTATATAACAAGGCAGTGTCAGGTTACAGTAGAACAGGGGAGCCGATAAGGTTAGGTGAGAAGCAGGATGACCGGGGACGTTCTTTGAAACTAATGTCAATATACACAACATGCTGAAGTAAGGGCACCTCAGGGTTCTGGGCTTACAAGTCCATTTTAGAGATGAAAAGAAGTTGAATGTGTATCATGAATGTTCATTCAAAAAAACAATTGTTGAAAAGAGTAGGCACTGCTGAGATTCGAACTCAGGATCTCCTGTTTACTAGACAGGCGCTTTAACCAACTAAGCCACAGCACCTCTGGCAGTATCCATACAATACTGCATTCCCCGCCTAAAACACTCATTATCATCATAACTACACTTGATATCCAAAATGGTCACTGCCAAGGCTATTTCTAAGATTACTGCATCCTGCTGGTTTCTGCTTCTTGGTCCCAACTCAAAAATTGCCTGGAGATGCCTGTTCAGCCAATCACCAACTGAGTTCGGTCACTGCTTCAGCCAATGATTCAGCAAAAAATGGCCACAGGGAGAGAAAGGCGCTCATAGGGTGAGTATGTCAAATAAACAGTGTCGTCCAAACAAAGGTGGGTTTAATTAAACTCACCTGTTCAGGTCGCACCAATATTGGGCGCAACCACAATGAAAGCCAACTGGAAAAAGTAACTGGTTGGTGCTGCCGATTTAGTCCGAAATCTCCTTAGGCGGGGGCCAGACCGCCAACCGGGTGAACAATAGTACTGAGGCTCCACTGGACCATGGAAGTCAAGTGGCCGTGTGGACATAAGGCGCAGATGTCCACACGCCCACTTGACTTCCATGGTCCATTGGAGCTTCAGTACTGTCAGCCAATGATTGTGAGGGTAGGGTGAAATAGAGAACAGAAAGAAAGGGATGTACATACTATAGCGAATGAGCACATGGCAATATGCTAACACATCACAGTAGAACATGAGCATAAAATACAGGAAACATATAGTATATCATATGAATGTACATGAAGATGCAATCGTAAACTAGACAATCTTACACACCAGTGATGCCACGTTAGACTGGGTGAGGAGAATGGTAATGGATGCTGTATGTCTTTCACTGATCTTGGAAAAGAGGGCGGCCGCTATGGGCTGAGCTGATGATGTCTGCAAGGTCAGAGGGAGCGGCGACGGTGGCTGGCATAAGACAGCTCTAATATTAAATGCCAACTAACTAGAATGTATTAGCATAAACAACCACTAGTTGCAGCTAAAACAGCATAAATACTAGCACACATAGTAGATGTCTGAAGGCATGACATTGGGTCTAGTGGTCTTGTTGTTTCCCACCGTGGTAGGTGATGCCACTTTGGTAGAATAACCATTACTCAGGCACTTAGCTATAAAAGAAGGAAAGCCAAGTAAAGAAACAGCAGTAGCAGTGCTGCCTATGGAGAAGACTCACCTGAAATAAGTCATTTGATTGCACAACATGTTTTGGGGTCATGCTGTTTCATCTTAAAGGGGTTAGCACAACCCTAAAAAATGCTCACGCCGGCCATACACAGAAGATAAACATCAGCTGGTGTGCCACCGATACATCCTATGAGGGACCCTTCATGATCAACGTGAGAGACAAACTGGCAGATGATCTCCTGACTTCAGCCAATCATGCCAGACCCATGTAAACTCCTCCAACCACGTACACAACTTTCTGACAGATTACAAAATATGACACCAGTCAGTGACATAAGTAGAAATGACTGGGCCCCACAGCAAATTTTTTAATAGGCCCCCCTCCCCCAGCAACTCTTCAAGTGCACATAATCGAATTATACCAGAATAGAATCAGAAGTATAGGTAACTAAAGAAATAGTTACGGCAAATAATGTCTCTGCTTATGATAGTTGTCACCCCGGTACTTCCTGAAGTACCCTTAAACTATTTATCTTTCCCTCCTTCTCACCTGCTCCTCATATTTGTTCTTTATCCTGAAGGCCACACACAGGGCCACATCATGCCCTCACTTATTCCCACCTTGAATAATAATTAGCTGAACTGGATAGACAAAGGGCTTTTTTCCAGCCTTACAAACTGGTATTGTTATTATGACCAACTTTGGAGTTGCATCAGCCACAACCATCACCAAAGGTTCCATGGTGTAATGGTTAGCACTCTGGACTCTGAATCCAGCGATCCGAGTTCAAATCTCGGTGGGACCTAAGTTTTTTAAATTCTTCTTTATTACTTCTTTTACATTGCTTGTTTTTATAGTACAATACTATTCAATGTGATTACATTTTACAGATATAGATAAATGTTTCCCTGGCTATAATCCCACAATCTTCCCCATGCATCAGAGTGGTGCTTCAGACCTCCGCGTTGGCTCCGGTTAAGACCGTGAGTAAGGATAGGTTGGTTGTTGTTGGTAGGTCTGTTATAATCACCACTTTTATACTTACGGATGGCATTTTCAATCAAGGATTAATAAAGCATCTGTTTTTATGGAGATAAGTGCCAGAATGATGTTATGCACACTTACCTTTCTACCCGGTTATGAGCTTTTATATTTCACAAACAAAAGTTTTTTTTTTTACTAAGTTCACCATAAATTTGCATTAAAGCAGCTCACTGAATACAGCCTTGAAAACTGAAATTGCAAAATCAAGCCAGGAGACTCAAACACCCTCAGGAGCCCATCTACCAGGTTGATGCCTGTCCTGACTGGGCAATTTTAAAGGGGCTATCTGGTAAATGATGTAAATTATATAAATGACCTATCCTCAAGATCAGCAGGGATCCTGGGTTTCCCCGCTGCAGCCTCTTCCTAGGCCAAGTGATTTCACCATACATCGTTCACCTGGCCTAGTTGCAGCTCAGCCCCATTGGAGTGAATGGGGCTGAGTTGCAATACCAAGTACAGCCGCTATACAATGTACAGCGCTGTGCCTGGTGAGCTAATGGGGGTCCATCGCTCTCACCAGAGCTCCGGTGAGTGTGGCGGTTCCCTGAAACAGCCGATCGGTGGTGGTGATAGGACAAGTAGCCCTGCCAATGTAATAATGATAACCTATCCTGAGGATAGGTTATCACTATCATTTCCTGGATAACTCACGGAATTCTTGTGTTTGAAGAGCTCATGTACACAAAGGTATTCTTTTTACGTGTCCATTCCATGTTTTTGCTGTCCGTATGCGGATGCATTCACTCAATGGCCGTTCCGCAAACAAATTGAACCTTTATACTGGCAGGAGATGCCAGTATATAGAAGAAGGTGATATCTGTAGAGGGCTGTCAAAGGTGAAGTCAGGCTTGAAAGTAGTAGTATGGATTGTAATGTTTTATAGAACTATTCTAAAGCTCCTGTAAGTAGGTGCATACACTATGACAAGCTCTGGAGGTGGGTGAACAAGTCTGAGCAGCATGGGTTCCATGGTGTAATGGTTAGCACTCTGGACTCTGAATCCAGCGATCCGAGTTCAAATCTCGGTGGGACCTAATCCTTAAAATTTTTTGTTTATTACTTTCTTTACATTGCTTGTTTTCTACAGTATAATGTTATTCAACGTGATTGCATTTCAACCCAGTTATGAGCATTTGTATTTCACAATGGGGAAAAAAAAATGACCAGCTTCACTATAACTTCGCATTCAACCGGCTCATTGAATACACCTTGAAATAGCAACTCTAAAATCAAGGCAGGAGACTCGTATGCCATCAGGAGCTCTTCTACCTACCTGGTTGATATCTGCCAATGCCACATGCCTTGTAAAATGATAAAAATTACTATACATAACATGAACAGGATTTGAATCTGCGGCAAGAGACATTGTTCAGACATATTGATAGTGTAACCACTTGGCCATCATCGGTAGGGTAGTCAGTGTCCTTAAAGGGGTTGTCTGGGTTTAAAGCTGAACCCGGACATACCCTTATTTTGACCCAGGTAGGACCCTGATGTTAGCATTGGAGCATCTCATGCTCCTTAAAGGGCTCTTTTCATATCCTGTGGATGGGAGCTTACTAGTAGTTTTAGCTATTCCTGAATTAGAAGATCAGAGTGTTGCTCCTATGAAGATTACATTAGTCGTGGTGGTTCTATTCATTTGTTATGGTTGACTCTCGAAATGCGTAGCACTTTTACATTTTATTTTGTTTTAATTAAACAAAATCTCCATTTTTTTTTTTTTTTTTTACTTACCAACCCCTTTAACATGTGATTTGAACCGCACAGTGATCCCAAAGGGCAATGAAATATAGGCCATCAATATCTGATCAATGGGGGCCTGACCCCCCTGCACCCCGCTGAGCAGCTGTTTTGTTGTAGGTCTCGCATTGGAATTAGGAGGTAGAACTACACACCCCAGCACATCGTGTTGTGGACGGAACTGGTAACTGAAACTCCTATTGGAGTGAATGGGAGCAGAGCTGCAGTTACCACCTCAATCATCTACACAATGGACAAGGCTGTGCAGTTCCTCCTACTTCTGGTTGACTAGAAACAGCTGATTGGTGGGGGTGTGGGGTGTCAGACCCCCGCTGACTAGATACTGGTGACATATCATGCGGAATGGCCATTAACATCCAAATCCTAGACAACAACTTTAAGGGAATAGAGAATAAAGAACCACGAGGAACCTGTGGAATTACGTCTAGTTTTGCTAATGCACTTAATTGACTTCATATAGTTGATCAAATTGTGTAATAATGAGCCTCAAAGGCTGTCCGAGCATGCTGGGAGTTGTAGTTTTGCAACAGCTGGAGGCACGCTGGTTGGGAAACATAATCCACCACTTTCTTCAGATACTTGCTCTTTCTCCTCCTGGCCTTCAGAGGTCACTGTTGTATTCAGTATCATCAGTGTCTGAAGTTCTCGCTCACAAACTATACCAGCCATGCTGCTCCAATTCAGATGATGTCTCACTCCAGCCTTGATGTCGGAGGAGGTTCAGAGGCTTCTCTATTACATAAGGAGACGCCAGTATATAGAAGAAGGTGATATCTGTAGAGGGCTGTCAAAGGTGAAGACAGGCTTGAAAGTAGTAGTATGGATTGTAATGTTTTATAGAACTATTCTAAAGCTCCTGTAAGTAGGCGCATACACTGTGACAAGCTCTGGAGGTGGGTCAACAAGTTTGAGCACCAAGGGTTCCATGGTGTAATGGTTAGCACTCTGGACTCTGAATCCAGCGATCCGAGTTCAAATCTCGGTGGGACCTAATCCTTAAAATTTTTTGTTTATTACTTTCTTTACATTGCTTGTTTTCTACAGTACAATGTTATTCAACGTGATTGCATTTCAACCCAGTTATGAGCATTTGTATTTCACAATGGGAAAAAAAAAATGACTAGCTTCACTATAACTTCGCATTCAACCGGCTCATTGAATACACCTTGAAATAGCAACTCTAAAATCAAGGCAGGAGACTCGTATGCCATCAGGAGCTCTTCTACCTACCTGGTTGATATCTGCCAATGCCACATGCCTTGTAAAATGATAAAAATTACTATACATAACATGAACAGGATTTGAATCTGCGGCAAGAGACATTGTTCAGACATATTGATAGTGTAACCACTTGGCCATCATCGGTAGGGTAGTCAGTGTCCTTAAAGGGGTTGTCTGGGTTTAAAGCTGAACCCGGACATACCCTTATTTTGACCCAGGTAGGACCCTGATGTTAGCATTGGAGCATCTCATGCTCCTTAAAGGGCTCTTTTCATATCCTGTGGATGGGAGCTTACTAGTAGTTTTAGCTATTCCTGAATTAGAAGATCAGAGTGTTGCTCCTATGAAGATTACAGCCCTTGTCTGTCCTGACACAGGGGATTCCAGTGCAGCTCCTGTGATACTTGGCACTAATTGTTCCGCAGTGCATCATGTTTTTCAGAAGTTTCTTGGAGGAGATTGGAACCCTGCAGTTTGACCTGTGAATATATCCTCTGATCTCTGAGAACTCTGTGATGCCCTGTCTGCCGGCTATCGACATGGAACAGTATATATTATTGGTGAGAGAAACGTAGAAGTTCCCGCCGGCGGAGAGAGAGTTCTGAGAGTAGCCTCCAGCATTGCTCCCGACTTGCTTGAAGGGGGGAGTTATGTCATTATGGAAACCCCTGAAGAAATGATTAACCAGAATGGCTGGATGGTGATCCCGAAGGGAAAGGACTGGAGGAATAAAGTGGAGTTATCCACGTGTGTGACAGTGAGGAATTGTTCACCGCTCCCAATCGTAATTGGACCATACCAGAATGCGCTGCTACCCTGTGCTTGGAGTAAATTCATACGCTGAAGTGTGCAGGATTCAAATCAGAGATGCAATCCTTAATCTCAATCTTGATTTGAGTGATCCACAGTTACCAGAGGCGTGGAATCAGCGATTGACACAGAAGTTGTCAGAATTATCCATTGTATTCTCCATTGATGATGCAGATGTAGGTTGTGCAAGGAGTGCTCAACACACTTTCCGATTGACTGGGAGAGTTGCTCCAAAGGACGTTGATGAGTTAAGACAAACTCTACAGCAAATAAAAGATCAATGGATCATCGTGGATAGTAAAAGTCCCTATGCCTCACCTATTGTGGTGGTAATTCGCCTATGTGTGGATTACAGAACTCTGAACCGAAGAAGCCTACCTGATCAGTATACACTGACGAGAATTGAAGAAGCTTTGGAAGCTCTAAATGGGAACTGTTGGTTCACAGTGTTGTACCTAAGATCTGGATACTAGCTGAGGATCAGGAAAAGTAAGTTTTGTAGATCCTCAGTCACCTATGTAGGTCATATTGTTTTTGCTGAAGGAGTTGCTTCTGATCCTCATAAGATCGAAGCTGTGGTGAATTGGTCCCGACCGCAAAATATTGTGGAATTGCAATCCTTCTTGGGGTTCCGTGGATTCTATTGAAGATTTGTGGAAGGATATATAAAAATTGCTCAACCCCTTCTCGACCTGTTGAAAAGTGATGCAGGAGATCCGGGAAAGAAGAAGAGTTCCTCCAAAAGCCTGTTTGGAAATAGGTGGACTTTGGCTTGTGAAGAAGTCTTTAAGTCGTTGAAGAAGAAATTGACAGAAGCTCCTGTTCTGGCCTATGCTGATGCACAAAATCCATATGTACTACATATAGATGCCAGCCTTGAAGGAATAGGTGGTGTGCTGCACCAAGAATACCCAGCTGGGTTACAACCCATAGCTTTCATAAGTCAAAGTCTTTTCCCCAGCGAGAAAAATTATCCAGTGCATAAATTCGAGTTTTTGGCCCTCAAGTGGGCCATTGTTGATAAATTACATGACTACTTATACAGAGCTACATTTGAAGTAAGAACAGATAACAATCCACTGACCTATATCTTGACAACCGCTAAACTTGATGCTTCAGGACATCGCTGGTTGGTAGCTTAATCCAACTACCAATTCACACTCAAGTATAAACCAGGGCCTAAGAACATTGGGGCAGATGCTCTGTCAAGACGTCCGGGATTACCTAGTCCAGAAGAAGTGGATGAATGGGAAGAAGTACCAAGTCTGGGAGTAGGACCTTTGTGTGCCATGACTGCTGTAGTTGAAGTAACTTTGTCTGAAACTCGACTTATTGACTCTTTTGGAGGAGGTACCGAAGCTGTACCAGACATGATTGCATACCCTGCCGCTTTAGGGTCCTTTGAGAGTTGCTCTATATCTTCAAAGCGAATGATCTGGAGTCAAAAGACTGATGCTTTAATTGGACCTCTTTATCAAGCAGTGAGTTCTCAAGATAGAGAAATGTTAAAGGTATCTCTACCATCTAAGTGCAGTCAATTTCTATGAGACTGGGAGAAGTTTGAAATAGACAAGGGCCTACTTTATCGTGTGGTTTTGTTTTATGATCACCCTGGAAGGCTCCAGTTAGTTATCCCAAGTTGCTTTCAGAAAATGATTTTCCAAAGTCTGCATGATTATCATGGTCATTTGGGACCTGTGAAGACTTATGGCCTAATATAGGCATGGCCAACCTGCGGCTTTCCAACTGTTGTAAAACTACAACTCCCACCATGCCCTGCTATAGGCTGCTAGCTGTAGGCAGTCTGGGCATGCTGGGAGTATTAGTTTTGCAACAGCTGGAGAGCCTCAGGCTTGCCATCCCTGGCCTAATACAAGACCGATTCTACTGGCGCAAAATGAGAGATACTGTGACTCATCTGTGTAAGTGCTGTCTCAGATGTTTGCAGAGGAAGATTATCCCTGGTCGAGCAGCTCTTATGGGACACCTGAAGAGTTCGGGCCCTAAGTATCTTGTCTGCATAGACTTCCTCTGTATTGACAATGATTCCAGAGGATTTGGGAATGTATTGATGGTGACTGACCACTTTACACGATACGTTCAAGCCTTACCGACTAAGGATCAAAAAGCAGTTACCGTTGCAAGAGTGCTTTGGGAAAAGTATTTCATCCTTTATGGCCTACCACATCGGTTGCATTCTCATCAAGGCCGAGATTTTGAGAGTAACCTGATCAAAGAGTTGCTTCAGTTGTTGAACATCCGCAAAAGCCGGACGACGCCTTACCATCTGGATGGAGATGCCCTTCCTGAAAGATTTAACAGGACTTTGCTTGATATGCTTGGTACTTTACGAATTGACCATAAGCGTTCCTGGAGTCGAAAAGCGGAAGCTATGGTGAATGCCTATAATAGTACAAGGCACAAGAGCACAGGATATTCACCATATTTTCTGATGTTTGGAAGAGAGCCTAGGTTATCTATTGACATCTTGTTGGGGGTCTCCACCAATGGTATCAGTCATCAAAATCATTACCAATATGTCAATATGTGGCACATTTGAAAGAAATGCTTAAGAGTGCTTATCAGCTGTCTGAGGAGAATGCATCCAAAGTGAATGAGGGAAATAAAAGGAGATTTGATATTCGGGTAAGATACCGAGAATTGAGCCCTGGTGACTGTGTTCTGCTACGGAATTTGTGAGCATCTGCAAAACATAGGCTGGCCGATAGATGGCAGAGTGAACTCTTTACAGTGGTGGATCAACTGCTTGGGATACCAGTGGCAGATACAGTGCCTGGTCTCAGGAGGGGCACAGTCTGTCAGACTGTCACTTGCACCACCGCAGTTGTCCGCAACCTGTGAGGTCCCGTCCCTGTCCTGACTCCTGTGCGGCGCTCCTCTGTTCCAGACTTCCAGTTCCTGGGCCCGGAACTTGGTGGGCGGGCCTAATTAGAACGGCACCTGCTTGTAGCTGCTTGATTCTGGCTGGCTTGCAGTAGGATGCACGGGGGGTGGTGGGAGGGGCAGGGTGGGCCACCGCTGTCGCCGGCACCACCGCCACCACACCAGTGTATGTGAAGGGGCCCTGAAAAACTTATTAAAGAGGACCTTTAATGGGTCCAAACATTGTAAGATAACTATATGTATATGTAGCGCGGCGCCCAGGGATTTCACTGCACTTACTATTAACCCTGGGCGCCGCTCCGTTCACCTGCTGTGGCCCCGTTACCTTCTCCCGCGCTGTATGGTAATTGCTACTATCGGAACACCAGGGAGGAGTCTACCCTGTTTCTCCATGGGCGTTCCTTCTCCCTGGCTGTGGTGCTGTCCAATCGCAGCGCAGAGCTCACAGCCTGGGAAGTTCTCCCCCCTGGATCCGTCAGTGAGTCTACAAAATTAAAGGACGGGAAGGGAGGATCAGAACTTGGCATAGGAATCATTTATTGCCTATACCTCAGATTGATGGCACATATATCTCCAGTGATTATTCAGCCTGCGATTCTCCCCAGTCCCTGGCCGATATTCCACCTGACCTTCCTTAAACTTGAGAGTGATTGGACTGTGGCTCCTGAAGTTCCTAGCTCACCAATATCTTCTCCTTCAGGGAGATCTATGAACCCTCAAACTCCATAATTCGTGCCTCGATCTGTGTCTACGGATGAGCAGAGATCTAGCTCTCCCATGCCACCAGCACCATCACTTCTCATGGCAAACAGCCCTAGTTTAGGGCCTGGACATACTAGTTTACCTCAGAGAGAGGTACGGAGAGGAGAGAGAATCAGACACCCACCACCTATTTTGACATATGATAGTTTGTGGGACCCCAGATTTACTACTCAGCCTTATTTATATCATGCTTGGGTGCAGTGTCCACTTTGGTCAATATGTTACCAATTTTCGCACCTGTTGGCTTGTATACCAATTAACCTGTTGTGCCTCTGTAAATGCAAAAAGCAACCATATTGATGTTGTCATTGGTAATGTTGACTGTATACCATGACTTTATGTTGTCTTTGATGGGAGAATGTAGGGAACTGCTAATACTGCTGAGATGTAGTGTGTTTGCTTGAGAAACCCCAGAGATTCAGTACAAGGTTTGTTTTGTAAACACAGTCAGAGCCATGAGGGACAGAACTGCAGGAAGGAGACATCTTATGTCTCCAGAAGTCTAAGGCTACTTTCACACTTGCGGCAGGACGGATCCGACAGGCTGTTCACCCTGTCGGATCCGTCCTGCGGCTATTTCGCCAGACCGCCGGACCGCCGCTCCGTCCCCATTGACTTTAATGGGGACGGGGGCGGAGCTGCGGCGCAGCACGGCGGTGCACGGCGAAAGGACTAAAATTACTGCATGTCAGGCTTTTTAGTCTGGCGGCTTTCGCCGTGCACCGCCGTGCTGCGCCGGAGCTCCGCCCCCATTATAGTCAATGGGGACGGAGTGGCGGTCCGGCGGCACGGCGAAATAGCCGCAGGACGGATCCGACATGGTGAACAGCCTGTCGGATCCGTCCTGCCGCAAGTGTGAAAGTAGCCTTAGGCAAGTGGCATGTGTAATCTTTATAACTAGGAGGAATAGATGAGCAGGGCTTCGAGTATCTATATCCTTAAGATCAGCTAGTGAGGCTGGAGTGCATAAGAATAGATTGCCACCCGCTCATCTTTATCTCCCTCACACAGAGCCGGTAGTTTTGCTCTGTGTTAGGGCTCGTTCACACGACCGTTGGTGTCCTGTTCCCATATTGCGGACCGCATTTGAGGATCCGCAATACACGGGCTCCGTTCTACAGTCATCCACAGGGGCCCCTGCACCTGGATCATCTCTTCTGTTGTCTGGAGGTATCGTGCACAGGACTCTTTCTCTCTCTATATATATATATATATATATATATATATACCCGGGTATATACCTTAAGATGGTTGCAGGATCTCTGGTTGTTGCAATACTGCTGCGTTCTCAGTATACTGCATGTATGTACTATTATCATTCTTTGGCTACATGCACACGAACGTTGTTTGTTTTTGTGTCCGTTCCTTTTTTTTTTGGGGATAGGATGCGGACCCATTCATTACAATGGGTGCGCAAAAAATGTCAGTATGTCCGTTCGGTAGCCCTGCAAAAAAATAGAACATGTCCTATTCTTGTCCGTTTTAGGCATTGTTACAATGGATCCGCAAAAAAAACGGATGACATATGGATGTCATCCGTTTTTTTTTTTCGGATCCGCAATTTGCGGACCGAAAAACACATACGGTCGTGTGCATGTAGCCTTACCCTTATAAAGTTACATAATTCACTGAAAAAGGTGCACCACAATAATATGCAACTGACCATACTGGCTAGACACTCACGCTGATGTTAAAAGCTGAGACTTTAGCCAATATATTCCAGTCAGGAACATATCGGAGCCCTTGAGATACCTTGACGGGGTGCGCAGGGCTGCGATATGTTCCTGACTCGAAGATATTGGCTAAAGTCTCAGCTTTTAACATCAGCGTGAGGGTCCAGCATCTTACTGTGCTGCACCTTTTTTCAGTGATTTATGTATTCTTATATTCTCATCCACACATTATTTCATCTTGTGTAGGATGCCGTTGTGGTGCATGTGGTCCGCTGCCGGCATCCTCCATTGTATGCATTTTTTCTAGGGATTGCCATTAGCATCGGATCACTTGCGGAGGAATTGCTCCCCCGATTATAAAGACGCTACAGTGTTTGGGGTTGAGCATTTCCTCCCATTTAGGCCACTCTATTCAGTGATTTTCCCTTACATGTATTGCAGGGCTGTCTTTAATATTGATTAGACCCTGGGCAAGAATTTACTTGGGCCCCCTGGATCCCTCCTTCCCACACCCTGGCATGCAATCACGCCCTCCACCACAACACACACAAAAATCCACACCCCTGGTAGAGTACAGTGAATTACTGTAAATACTTCCAGTTCCGAAGACTCCAGCGGCTCAGGATCAGTGCTCTGGGCAGCTGGGCTCAGGCAGGAAGTGGGCACCGCTCTGCAGGATGGAGACCGGGGCTCAGCTCACCCTAGCGTTACAGTGCATCCCAGCACCCCACAGTATGCAGAATAGCACCCTATAGTATACAGCACCCCATAGTATGCAGTATCGCACCCTATAGTATACAGCACCCAACAGTATGCAGTATAGCACCCTATAGCATATAGCACCCCACAGTATGCAGTATAGCACCCTATAGTATACAGCACCCCACAGTATGCAGTATAGCAACCTATAGTATACAGCACCCACAGTATGCAGCATAGCACCCTATAGTATACAGCATCCCACAGTATGCAGTAAAGCACTCTATAGTATATAGCACCCCACAGTGTGCAGTATAGCACTCTATAGTATACAGCACCCACAGTATGCAGTATAGCACCCTATAGTATACAGCACCCTACAAGAATGCAGCATAGCATCCTATAGTATACAGCACCCCGCAGGATGCAGTATAGCACCCTATAGTATACAGCACCCCATAGTATACAGTATAAAGCACCCCACAGTATACAGCACCCCACAGTATATAGCATCCCACAGTATGCAATATAGCATCCTATAGGTACAGCACCCCACAGTACGCAGTATAGCACCCTATAGTATACAGCACCCAACAGTATACAGTATACAGCACCCCACAATATACAGCACCCCACAGTATGCAGTATAGCACCCTATAGTATGCAGCACCCCACAGTATGCAGTATAGAACCCTATAGTGTACAGCACCCCATACTATACAGTATACAGCACCCCACAGTATAAAGCACCCCATGGTATACAGCACCCCATAGTATATAGCATCCCACAGTATGCAATATAGCATCCTATAGGTACAGCACCCCACAGTACGCAGTATAGCACCCTATAGTATACAGCACCCAACAGTATACAGTATACAGCACCCCACAATATACAGCACCCCACAGTATGCAGTATAGCACCCTATAGTATGCAGCACCCCACAGTGTGCAGTATAGAACCCTATAGTGTACAGCACCCCATACTATACAGTATACAGCACCCCACAGTATACAGCAACCCACAGTATACAGCACCTCATACTATATAGTATACAGCACCCCATACTATACAGTATACAGCACCCCACAGTTTGCAGTATAGCACCCTATAATAGACAGCACCCCACAGTATGCAGTAAAGCACCCTATAGTATACAGAACCCCACAGTATGCAGTATTTTGCCCTATAGTATACAGCACCCCACAGTATGCAGTATAGCACCCTATAGTATTCAGCACCCCACAGTATACAGTATATAGCACCCCACAGTATACAGCACCCCACAGTATACAGCACCCCACAGTATGCAGTATAGCACCCTACAGTATACAGCACCCCACAGTATGCAGTATAGCACCCGACAGTATACAGTATACAGCACCCCACAGTATGCAGTATAGCACCTTATAGTGTACAACACCCCATACTATACAGTATACAGCACCCCACAGTATACATAAACCCACAGTATACAGCACCCCATACTATATAGTATAAAGCACCCACAGTATATATTAGAGCAGTATAGCACCCCACAGTATACAGTACCCCACAGTATACAGCACCCCATACTAAACAGTACCCCACAGTATGCAGTATAGCACCCTATAGTATACAGCACCCCACAGTATGCAGTATAGCACCCTATACTATACAGCACCCCACAGTATACAGCACCCCACAGTATGCAGTATACCACCCTATAGTATACAGCACCCCACAGTATGCAGTATAGCACCCTAAAGTATACAGCACATGGAAGTATACAGTATACAGCATCCCACAGTATACAGCACTTCACAGTATGCAGTATAGTACCCTATAGTATACACCACACCACAGTATGCAGTATAGCACCCTATAGTGTATAGCACCCTATACTATACAGTATAAAGCACTCCACAGTATACAGCACCCCATACTATATAGTATACAGCACCCCATACTATATAGTATACAGCACCCCACAGTATATAGTAGAGCAGTATAGCACCCCACAGTATACAGTACCCCACAGTATACAGCACCCCATACTATACAGTATACAGCACCCCACAGTATGCAGTATAGCACCCTATAGTATACAGCACCCACAGTATGCAGTATAGCACCCTACAGTATACAGTACCCCACAGTATGCAGTATAGCACCCTATAGTATACAGTACCCCACAGTATACAGTATATAGCACCCCACAGTATACAGCACCCCACAGTATTCAGTATAGCACCCTATAGTTGTCACGGATGATATTGCAGATAGCTGGAAGTTATAGATAAACATCCGACTGGCTTGATTCCAAACTAAGGAGCATAAAGGTGACCCCTGTAAAACCCTAAGAGCTCACCCTGACTGCTAAGCACATACAAGGGTCTCAGAGGTAGACAATTGCATGCCCTCGTACCTAGACTGTGTGACACCTGAAAACCCTATAATAGTGAGGGGACACGACCACCGGCTCCCTGCACTTAATACGGAGGACTTATCTGAACAAGCAGTAACAGAAGTCTCCAGCAGTGATCACTTCAATCCAGGAAGTAGTATAAACCACAAAGTGAGGCAGTATGGTAGGGAATATAAAGAGAGGCAATTAGTGTGAATAGGTGACAGCTGGGAGAAGGAAAGGAGATGACAAAGTGAAACCAAAACAAATAACATCATGCAAGAGGTACAGAAGAACGTCTGCCAGACCTTCTCAGAGAGCTGGCGGTGACAGTACCCCTCCCTCTTCGAGTGGACTCCGGAAACTCAGAGCCCACCTTCTCAGGATGGGACCCATGGAAAGCCCTGATGAGACGAGTGGCCTTAATGTCCGCCACTGGGACCCACATCCTCTCCTCAGGACCATAACCCTCCCAATGAACGAGGTACTGTAGAGAACCGCGGATAATGCGAGAATCCACAATCCTAGAGACCTGAAATTCAAGATTACCGTCAACAACAATCGGAGGAGGAGGCAAAGAGGAGAGGGTTGGACAAAAGGTTTTAATAGGGACCTGTGAAAAACATTGCTAGTCTTCCAAGTCTGAGGAAGATCAAGATGGAAGGCAACGGGATTGATGACGGACAAGATCTTGTAAGGCCCAATAAACTTAGGACCCAACTTCCAGAAGGGAACCTTCAGTTTGATATTCTTTGTAGACAACCACACCAGATCACCCACATTCAGGCACACGTCTCTTATCCGCCACACATTTATATCTCTCACTCATCCTCTTCAGATTATCCTGAATCTTTTGCCAAATAAATGACAAAGACGAGGAAAATCTCTCCTCATCAGGTAAACCAGAAGACCCCTCTCCAGAGAATGTCCCAAACTGCGGATGAAACCCATATGCACCAAAAAATGGTGACTTATCATAGGACTCCTGGCGATGGTTATTTAAAGTGAGGCTCCACTACCTTATGCACACGGGCCATGGCTTAAGCGGCAGTGGGTACACTGCTAATCCCACGGACAGTCCGGAGCCGGCCTGGCAGTGTCCAGACACGCAAGTAGCATCTGATTACTTGTTCATTATCTTACGTGTCATTACACGTGTATGGTTGTCCCTGGAGGTCGCTACTCCTACTATCCACACTGGGATTACATACCTATATTGGTTTGTTTATCCCTGTGGGAGTGTGCACTCTATAGGGCCACTTTTTCATGTATTGTACGCCCAGAATAATCTGGACATGATATGCTTTGGGATGGTCCTTATTCTGCGGGCTTTGCATCTAACCCGTTATAGCTTGAATGATTGAATTTACTAGGTTATCAAAACCAGCTGAACTATGTAATCATAATTGAGGGCTCGGCCTATTGCTTCGCCACTTCTCAATGATTACTGATGCCTAAAAATAGCACTGTACTAGAATATGTCCCCTGAGGAACCCGGCAATCAATTAGGGTGAAACGCGTTGGATCTTTGGCACCTGACTATACGCCACCAATCTAGGAGGCAGTTCTCTGGTGCCAACTTTGTATATATAAAATACACCCGTATGTACAAATGTACGGCAGTTTTCTTGTGTGTGAACATTACACATTAATATCTTCTGGTGTGTGAACATCACACATTAATATATTTTTTACTTTGATGATATATATAACTATAGATAATCACACCTGTGGTTGTCTCAGTATCTTCCATGACGTAATTTTTTGAGCAGTTATCCGCCCGCAGACGCAGCATCCACGAGCAAGGGCGGTTTAATGCTCTGTATACTGTAACATTTAATATCTTTTTCTTTTGTTCTGTATACCTAGCGTAGGCCCCCATCAGGGACTCACCAACGTTTTAGGGTCAATCCAGGACCCACTAGGAGGTTCCAGAACACGGGATCGTCCTTGTCAGGACGGTAGTCCCATTTACAGGCAGGGGTACTGAGTCTAGGGCTAGACTCAGGGACAGACCATCATCCACGACTGTCCACCCTGTTTATTATTGACTCATGCCATTGAGCGTTACAGCATTATCCCTCATGTCGTCATGGTGATATTTTTTCTCTTTTTTTCTCTTTTTTTGTTCCTTTTCTATATTTGTTTGTGGGAGTTTGTTATTTTATTTGTAAATTAGATTAAAGGCTACGTTTTATAACAGGTTGTTTTCCTGTGATTACACTCCTCATCAGGTAAACCAGAAGACCCCTCTCCAGAGAATGTCCCAAACTGCGGATGAAACCCATATGCACCAAAAAATGGTGACTTATCATAGGACTCCTGGCGATGGTTTTTTAAAGCAAACTCAGCAAGGGACAAAAAAGAACACCAATCCTCCTGATTCTCTGCCACAAAACAGCGCAGATATGTCTCCAGATTCTGATTGACGCGTTCGGTCTGACCATTCGACTGCGGGTGAAAAGCAGAAGAGAATGACAACCGAACCCCCAAGGCGAGAACAGAAGGCCTTCCAGAATCTGGAAACAAATTGCGTGCCCCTATCAGAAACGATGTCTGAAGGAATACCGTGCAATTGACAATGTGATCAACAAATGCTTGCACCAGCGTCTTAGCATTGGGAACCCTGGAAAGGGAATGAAATGCACCATTTTGCTAAAACGGTCCACTACTACCAGAATCACAGTCTTCCCCGAGGAACGAGGCAGGTCCGTAATGAAGTCCATGGACAGATGCGTCCAAGGACGGGAATGAATGGGTAACGGGAGGAGAGAACCCGATGGCTGTGAATGAGGGACCTTGGCACAAACGCAGGTCTCGCAGGCTGCCACAAAACCCTCAACCATCTTACGAAGAGCCGGCCATCAGAATCTCCGAGCAATGAGATCCACTGTGGCTCTACTCCCCGGGTGCCCAGCAAGGACAGTATCATGGTGCTCCTTAAAAACCTTGTGTCGTACAGCGAGAGGCACAAACAACCTCCCAGGAGGACAAAGATCAGGAGACTCTGTCTGGGCTGCCTGAACCTCTGCCTCCAAATCAGGATAAAGAGCAGAGACGACCACCCCTTCAGCCAAAATGGGACCCGGGTCTTCAAAGTTCCCCCTCCCGGAAAACAACGTGACAGGGCATCCGCCTTCACATTTTTAACGCCAGGGTGGAACGTGACAACAAAATTAAACCTAGAAAAGAATAAAGACCATCTGTCCTGTCTCGGGTTCAGACGCTTGGCTGATTCCAAGTAGGCCAGATTCTTATGGTCGGTAAACACGGTAATAGGGTGTCTGGCTCCCTCTAGCCAATGACGCCATTCCTCAAAAGCTAATTAGATGGTCAACAACTCCCTATCTCCCACATCGTAATTTCTCTCTGCGGAGTAGAGTTTCCTTTAGTAAAAGGCACACGGTCGCCATTTGGCAGGAGAGGGACCCTGAGATAAGACCGCACCCACACCCACCCCAGAGGCATCCACCTCAACAATAAAAGGTAGAGAGACATCAGGTTGTACCAAAATGGGAGCGGAAGCAAAACTTTTTTTGATACTAGAAAAGGCCTTTAGCGCATCTACCGACCAGGAGGAAAAATCTACCCCCTTTTTAGTCATATCAGTGAGTGGCTTAACAACAGAGGAATATTTCAAAATGAACTTTCTGTAATAATTGGCAAAACCCAAAAACCGCATCAGTGCCTTCTGATTCTCAAGAATGTCCTAATCAAGCACAGCGCGGACCTTCTCAGGGTCCATGCGAAAACCAGAAGCGGAGAGAAGAAAACCAAGAAATTGAATCCCTGGAACCGCAAACACACATTTTTCCAGTTTAGTATACAATTTATTCTCCTATTCAGAATGAGCAAGACCTGACGTAGGAGGTCCCTATGAGTTTTGAAATCAGGAGAAAAAATCTAAATGTCCTCTAGATACACCAGTACAAATTTCCCCATTAAATGATAAAAAATGCTGTTCACAAAATGTTGGAAGACGGCCTGGAGCATTTATCAAACCAAATGGCATAACCAAATTTTCGAAATGACCCTCAGGGGTATTGAAGGCCGTCTTCCATTCGTCCCCTTCCCTGACCCTGACCAGGTTGTATGCCCCTTTTAAATCCAACTTAGAAAAAACTTTAGCCCCAACAATCTGGTTAAACAGGTCCGGGATCAGAGGAAGCGGATATGCATCACCAATTTTTTCTTAACAAAAAAAACCCCAGCGGCAACAGGTGACTTCGAGGGTCGGATGTGTCCCTTTCTCAGGCTCTCAGAGATATAAGTACGCATAGCGACTCTTTCAGGTTGGGAGAGATTGTATAAACGAGATTTTGGCAGCTTGGCGCCTGGGATGAGATTAATAGGGCAATCGTACTCCTGGTGAGGGGGCAGCTCCTGGACACCACTCTCGGAAAACACATCCGAAAATTCTGAGAGAAAAGATGGTACAGTCTTGGTAGAAACCTCTGAAAGAGACGCCGTGAGGCAATTCTCTCTGCAAAACCATTTATTTGCCTTGCTTGCCAATCAATGGTGGGGTTATGTTTAGTGAGCCAGGGTAGCCCCAACACTAGAGGAGTAGGTAATCCGCTTAGGACGAAACATGACATATCCTCAACATGAGCATCACCCACAGTCAAACGGATATTGTGAACTATGCCTTTTAATGATTTTTGAGAAAGTGGAGCGGAATCGATAGCAAAAACAGGTATATCCTTTTCCAAAGTGCATACCTGGAAACCATGAGTTATAGCAAATTGATTATCAATGAGATTGACAGCTGCTCCACTATCTACAAAAATCTCACAAACAATGTTCTTGCTATCTAGCGCCACCCTGGCAGGTAGGACAAAACGGGAACTACAAGCAAACGGCAAACCTTACATTTCCGCATCAACCTTGCCAATAGTAGCAAATGGAAAGTTTTTAGAGGGTTTTTTTCTTTTTGTTTCTTCATTACCCTCAGAAAACTCCCTGAATCTCCTAGAGGGGCAAACATTAGCCAGATGATTTATCCCCCCACAAGAGAAACAAACCCTCCTCTGAGAGCTGAATCCTCTACTATCAGAGGCAAGCAAACCCAGCTGCATGGTCTCCTGCTCAGAGGGGATTGAGAGAGACTGAGGCCCCTGCGCACTGAATGAGACAGCCCCACTGTCCTTGGACTGAATATGACATGAAGGAGTGGTCTCTCCTCTTTCTCTAAGATGCCTGTCAATACGGACAGCTAGAGACATGGCAGAGTCCAACGAGGCAGGTCTCTCATGAAACGCAAATGCATCTTTCAATTCCTCCGAAAGATCATCGCAAAATTGACTTCGGAGTGCAGCATCATTCCAACCAGTATCAGCTGTCCATCTCCGAAATTCAGAACAATATATCTCTGCGGACTGTTTACCCTGGCATAAAATACGCAGTTTAGATTCAGCCAGAGCAATACGATCCGGGTCATCATATATCTGCCCCAGGGCTACAAAAAATTCATCCACCGATCGGAGAGGCCGTGCCCCCACCGGCAGCAAAAAGGCCCAACACTGAGCGTTATCCCTGAGCAGCGAGATGATGATCCCCACCCTCTGCTCCTAATCACCAGAGGAATGGGGAAGAAGGCGAAAATGGAGTTTGCAAGCCTCTCTAAAGCGAACAAAATTCTCACTACCCCCAGAGAACGTATCCGGAAGCGAGATCTTAGGCTCTGAACAAACTCCATGAACGCAAGCAGAACCGGTCACCTGAAACTGAGACACAGTTTTACGGAGATCTACTACCTCCAGTGAAAGACCCTGCATGCGGTCAATCAAGGCTGAAACCGGATCCATGCTTAAGACGGTAATGGCGGTTTATAATGTCACGGATGATATTGCAGATAGCTGGAAGTTATGGATAAACATCCGACTGGCTTGATCCCAAACTAAGGAGCATAAAGGTGACCCCTGTAAAACCCTAAGAGCTCACCCGGACTGCTAAGCACATACAAGGGTCTCAGAGGTAGGCAATTGCATGTCCACGTACCTAATACTATGTGACACCTGAACACCCTATAATAGTGAGGGGACACGACCACCGGCTCCCTGTACTTAATACAGAGAGAGTCAGGGTCACCTAGAATCAAGCCAGCAAGGAAACACAATACAAGAAAGGACTTATCTGAACAAGCAGTAACAGAAGTCTCCAGCAGTGATCACTTCAATCCAGGAAGTAGTATAAACCGCAAAGTGAGGCAGTATGGGAGGGAATATAAAGGGAGGCAATTAGTTTGAATAGGTGACAGCTGGGAGAAGGAAAGGAGATGACAAAGTGAAACCAAAAACAAAGAACATCATGCAAGAGGTACAGAAGAACGTCTGCCAGAACTTCTCAGAGAGCTGGCGGTGACAATAGTATACAGCACCCCACAGTATGCAGTATAGCACCCTATAGTATACAACACCCCACAGTATGCAGTATAACACCCTATAGTATACAGCACCTGACAGTATTCAGCATACCACAGTATACAGAACCCCACAGTATGCAGTATAGCACCCTATAGTATACAGCACCCCACAGTATGCAGTATAGCACCCTATAGTATACAGCACCCCACAGTATGCAGTATAGGACCCTATAGTATACAGCACCCCACAGCATGCAGTATAGTACCCTATAGTATACAGCACCACACAGTATACAGTATACAGCACCCCACAGTATATAGCACCCCACAGTATGCAATATAGCATCCTATAGTATACAGCATCCCACAGTATACAGTATAGCACCCTATAGTATATAGCACCCCACAGTATGCAGTATAGCACCCTATAGTATGCAGCACCCCACAGTATGCCATATAGCACTCTAGGAATACAGCACCCCACAGTATGCAGCATAGAGCCCTATAGTATACAGAACCCCACAGTATGCAGTATAGCACCCTTAAGTATACAGCACCCCACAGTATGCAGTATAGCACCCTTAAGTATACAGCACCCCACAGTATGCAGTATAGCACCCTATAGTATACAGCACACCACACTATGCAGTATAGCACCCTATAGTATACAGCACCCCACAGTATACAGCACCCCACAGTATACAGCACCCCATAGTATACAGTAGAGCAGTATAGCACCCCACAGTATACAGCCCCCTCAGTATAAAGCACCCCACAGTATACAGAAGATCAGTATAGCACACCACAGTATACAGCACCCCACAGTATACAGCCCCCCACAGTATACAGCACCCCATAGTATACAGTAGAGCAGTATAGTACAGCACAGTATACAGAACCCCACAGTATACAGCCTCCCACAGTATACAGCACCCCATAGTATGCAGTAAGCACTACAGCACCCCACCATATACAGCACCCACAGTATACAGTAAAGCAGTATAGCACTCCACAGTATACAGCACTCCACAGTATACAGTAGAGAAGTATAGCACCCCACAGTATACAGTAGAGCAGTATAGCACCCCACAGTATACAGTACCCCACAGTATACAGTATAGCAGTATAGAACCCCACAGTATACAGGCCCCCACAGTATACAGTAGCTTACAGTATATTAGTATAACAGCCCCTGTCACCTTTTCCTGATGTAATCTTCACAAAAAAAGCTCCACAATTATGGCAAACTTCTCCTGCAGCAACACTCCTGGTAGAAAGGACCTTTGCTCTGATATATGTTGGAAGTGCCACCTTTCGCAAGGTTCTTATTTCCACATGTGGTGGTACTGTCCCGTGCTGACACCTTTTTGGTCGGAAGTGATAATGCTAACTAAGAGTATATGTTCTTTAGATAAAGATCCCTTCTTTAGATAAAGATCCATATAGCATTCTAGGAATACAGCACCCCACAGTATGCAGCATAGAGCCCTATAGTATACAGCACCCCACAGTATGCAGTATAGCACCCTTAAGTATACAGCACCCCACAGTATGCAGTATAGCACCCTTAAGCATACAGCACCCCACAGTATGCAGTATAGCACCCTATAGTATACAGCACACCACACTATGCAGTATAGCACCCTATAGTATACAGCACCCCACAGTATGCAGTATACAGCACCCCACAGTATACAGCACCCCATAGTATACAGTAGAGCAGTATAGCACCCCACAGTATACAGCCCCCCTCAGTATAAAGCACCCCACAGAATACAGAAGATCTGTATAGCACCCCACAGTATACAGCACCCCATAGTTTACAGTAGAGCAGTATAGTACAGCACAGTATACAGAACCCCACAGTATACAGCCTCCCACAGTATACAGCACCCCACAGTATGCAGTAAGCACTACAACACCCCACCATATACAGCACCCCACAGTATACAGTAAAGCAGTATAGCACTCAACAGTATACAGCACCCCACAGTATACAGTAGAGAAGTATAGCACCCCACAGTATACAGTAGAGCAGTATAGCACCCCACAGTATACAGTACCCCACAGTATAGCAGTATAGAACCCCACAGTATACAGGCCCCCACAGTATACAGTAGCTTACAGTATATTAGTATAACAGCCCCTGTCACCTTTTCCTGATGTAATCTTCACAAAAAAAGCTCCACAATTATGGCAAACTTCTCCTGCAGCAACACTCCTGGTAGAAAGGACCTTTGCTCTGATATATGTTGGAAGTGCCACCTTTCGCAAGGTTCTTATTTCCACATGTGGTGGTACTGTCCCGTGCTGACACCTTTTTGGTCGGAAGTGATAAAGCTAACCAAGAGTATATGTTCTTTAGATAAAGATCCCTCCCCTATCTCTATCTTACGTAACATAAAATTTGAAGATATACCGCACACAAAACGGATATTATTTCATTATCTCGCGGCAGCTGTGAAACCGCTAAGCCGGCTGCGATGGAATCATCAGAGCCCCCCCAGCATATCTCAATGGCTACAAAAGGTCAACTATATATTCCTCATGGAGGAACTCTCGGCTTGGGAATTACGTTTACACACAAAGTTCCAATCGATCTGGAAAGATTGAGTTACCTTCCGCTCAACCTCATTTGCCCTCCAACAATTAGCTGATGAATCTCAGAATACAAATGATTAACTATTCTAAGACCTCTATTCATTATGAGTAGAGTTGAGCGGACACCTGGATGTTCGGGTTCGAGAAGTTCGGCCGAACTTCCCGGAAATGTTCGGGTTCGGGATCCGAACCCGATCCGAACTTCGTTCCGAACCCGAACCCCATTGAAGTCAAAGGGGACCCGAACTTTTCGGCACTAAAAAGGCTGTAAAACAGCCCAGGAAAGGGCTAGAGGGCTGCAAAAGGCAGCAACATGTAGGTAAATCCCATGCAAAAAAATGTGGATAGGGAAATGAATAAAAATAAAAATAAAATAAATAAAAATTAACCAATATCAATTGGAGAGAGGTCCCATAGCAGAGAATCTGGCTTCACGTCACCCACCACTGGAACAGTCCATTCTCAGATATTTAGGCCCCGGCACCCAGGCAGAGGAGAGAGGTCCCGTAACAGAGAATCTAGCTTCATGTCAGCAGAGAATCAGTCTGCATGTCATAGCAGAGAATCAGGCTTCACGTCAGCCACCACTGCAACAGTCCATTGGCATATATTTAGGCCCAGCACACAGGCAGAGGAGAGAGGTCCCGTAACAGAGAATCTGTCTTCATGTCAGCAGAGAATCAGTCTGCATGTCATAGCAGAGAATCAGGCTTCACGTCAGCCACCAGTGCAACAGTCCATTGTCATATATTTAGGCCCAGCACCCAGGCAGAGGAGAGAGCTCCCGTAACAGAGAATCTGGCTTCATGTCAGCAGAGAATCAGTCTGCATGTCATAGCAGAGAATCAGGCTTCACGTCAGCCACCACTGCAACAGTCAATTGGCATATATTTAGGCCCAGCACCCAGGCAGAGGAGAGAGGTCCCGTAACAGAGAATCTGTCTTCATGTCAGCAGAGAATCAGTCTGCATGTCATAGCAGAGAATCAGGCTTCACGTCAGCCACCACTGCAACAGTCCATTGTCAGATATTTAGGCCCAGCACCCAGGCAGAGGAGAGAGGTCCCGTAACAGAGAATCTGTCTTCATATCAGCAGAGAATTAGTCTGGATGTCATAGCAGAGAATCAGGCTTCACGTCAGCCACCACTGCAACAGTCCATTGTCAGATATTTAGGCCCAGCACCCAGGCAGAGGAGAGAGGTCCCGTAACAGAGAATCTGTCTTCATGTCAGCAGAGAATCAGTCTGCATGTGATAGCAGAGAATCAGGCTTCACATCAGCCACCACTGCAACAGTCCATTGTCATATATTTAGGCCCAGCACCCAGGCAGAGGAGAGAGCTCCCGTAACAGAGAATCTGGCTTCATGTCAGCAGAGAATTAGTCTGGATGTCATAGCAGAGAATCAGGCTTCACGTCAGCCACCACTGCAACAGTCCATTGTCATATATTTAGGCCCAGCACCCAGGCAGAGTAGAGAGGTAGCGTAACAGAGAATCTGTCTTCATGTCAGCAGAGAATTAGTCTGCATGTCATAGCAGAGAATCAGGCTTCACGTCAGCCACCACTGCAACAGTCCATTGTCATATATTTAGGCCCAGGCACCCAGGCAGAGGAGATAGGTCCCGTAACAGAGAATCTGTCTTTATGTCAGCAGAGAATTAGTCTGCATGTCATAGCAGAGAATCAGGCTTCACATCAGCCACCACTGCAACAGTCCATTGTCAGATATTTAGGCCCAGCACCCAGGCAGAGGAGAGAGGTCCCGTAACAGAGAATCTGTCTTCATGTCAGCAGAGAATCAGTCTGCATGTCATAGCAGAGAATCAGGCTTCACGTCAGCCACCAGTGCAACAGTCCATTGTCATATATTTAGGCCCAGCACCCAGGCAGAGGAGAGAGGTCCCGTAACAGAGACTCTGGCTTCATGTCAGCAGAGAATCAGTCTGCATGTCATAGCAGAGAATCAGGCTTCACGTCAGCCACCACTGCAACAGTCCATTGTCAGATATTTAGGCCCAGCACCCAGGCAGAGGAGAGAGGTCCCGTAACAGAGAATCTGGCTTCATGTCAGCAGAGAATCAGTCTGCATGTCATAGCAGAGAATCAGGCTTCACGTCACCCAACATTGGAACAGTCCATTGGCATATATTTAGGCCCCGGCACCCAGACAGAGGAGAGGTTCATTCAACTTTGGGTAGCCTCGCAATATAATGGTAAAATGAAAATAAAAATAGGATTGAATGAGGAAGTGCCCTGGAGTACAATAATATATGGTTAAGGGGAGGTAGTTAATGTCTAATCTGCACAAGGGATGGACAGGTCCTGTGGGATCCATGCCTGGTTCATTTTTATGAACGTCAGCTTGTCCACATTGGCTGTAGACAGGCGGCTGCGTTTGTCTGTAATGACGCCCCCTGCCGTGCTGAATACACGTTCAGACAAAACGCTGGCCGCCGGGCAGGCCAGCACCTCCAAGGCATAAAAGGCTAGCTCTGGCCACGTGGACAATTTAGAGACCCAGAAGTTGAATGGGGCCGAACCATCAGTCAATACGTGGAGGGGTGTGCACACGTACTGTTCCACCATGTTAGTGAAATGTTGCCTCCTGCTAACACGTTGCGTATCAGGTGGTGGTGCAGTTAGCTGTGGCGTGTTGACAAAACTTTTCCACATCTCTGCCATGCTAACCCTGCCCTCAGAGGAGCTGGCCGTGACACAGCTGCCTTGGCGACCTCTTGCTCCTCCTCTGCCTTGGCCTTGGGCTTCCACTTGTTCCCCTGTGACATTTGGGAATGCTCTCAGTAGCGCTTCTACCAACGTGCGCTTGTACTCGCGCATCTTCCTATCACGCTCCAGTGCAGGAAGTAAGGTGGGCACATTGTCTTTGTACCGTGGATCCAGCAGGGTGGCAACCCAGTAGTCCGCACACGTTAAAATGTGGGCAACTCTGCTGTCGTTGCGCAGGCACTGCAGCATGTAGTCGCTCATGTGTGCCAGGCTGCCCAGGGGTAAGAACAAGCTGTCCTCTGTGGGAGGCGTATCGTCATCGTCCTGACTTTCCCCCCAGCCACGCACCAGTGATGGGCCCGAGCTGCGTTGGGTGCCAACCCGCTGTGACCATGCTTCATCCTCATCCTCCTCCACCTCCTCCTCATCCTCGTCCTCCTCGTCCTCCAGTAGTGGGCCCTGGCTGGCCACATTTGTACCTGGCCTCTGCTGTTGCAAAAAACCTCCCTCTGAGTCACTTCGAAGAGACTGGCCTGAAAGTGCTAAAAATGACCCCTCTTCCTCCTCCTCCTCCTCCTCCTCCTCCTGGGCCACCTCCTCTTCCATCATCGCCCTAAGTGTTTTCTCAAGGAGACATAGAAGTGGTATTGTAACGCTGATAACGGCGTCATCGCCACTGGCCATGTTGGTGGAGTACTCGAAAAAGCGCAACAGGGCACACAGGTCTCGCATTGGAGGCCCAGTCATTGGTGGTGAAGTGGTGCTGTTCCGCAGTGCGACTGACCCGTGCGTGCTGCAGCTGAAACTCCACTATGGCCTGCTGCTGCTCGCACAGTCTGTCCAGCATGTGCAAGGTGGAGTTCCACCTTGTGGGCATGTCGCATATGAGGCGGTGAGCGGGAAGGCCGAAGTTACGCTGTAGCGCAGACAGGCGAGCAGCAGCAGGATGTGAACGCCGGAAGCGCGAACAGACTGCCCGCACTTTATGCAGCAGCTCTGACATGTCGGGGTAGTTGTGAATGAACTTCTGCACCACCAAATTCAGCACATGCGCCAGGCAAGGGATGTGCGTCAAACCGGCTAGTCCCAGAGCTTTCGCCCATTATCTCACACCACCAGGCCCACCGGCAGCAACCACTCGTCGGTCTGTTCAATACCCCTGCCACAACTCCTGTGCGGTGTGGGGCCTGTCCCCCAAACATATGAGTTTCAGAATGGCCTGCTGACGTTTACCCCGGGCTGTGCTGAAGTTGGTGGTGAAGGTGTGTGGCTGACTGGATGAGCAGGTGGAAGAAGAGGAGGAGGAAGCCGAGAAGGAGGAGGTGGCAACAGGAGGCAAAGAATGTTGCCCTGCGATCCTTGGCGGCGGAAGGACGTGCGCCAAACAGCTCTCCGCCTGGGGCCCAGCTGCCACTACATTTACCCAGTGTGCAGTTAGGGAGATATAGCGTCCCTGGCCGTGC
The DNA here is from genome assembly GCF_014858855.1 of Bufo gargarizans. NCBI lineage: Eukaryota > Metazoa > Chordata > Amphibia > Anura > Bufonidae > Bufo > Bufo gargarizans. The sequence continues at coordinate 47,675,578 of NC_058081.1, read as the reverse complement.
TTACTGGTCCACGTATCTGTGGTTAGGTGGACCTTGCTACAGATGGCGTTGCGCAGTGCACACTTGATTTTATCGGATACTTGGTTGTGCAGGGAAGGCACGGCTCTCTTGGAGAAGTAGTGGCGGCTGGTAACAACATACTGTGGGACAGCAAGCGACATGAGCTGTTTGAAGCTGTCTGTGTCCACCAGCCTAAATGACAGCATTTCATAGGCCAGTAGTTTAGAAATGCTGGCATTCAGGGCCAGGGATCGAGGGTGGCTAGGTGGGAATTTACACTTTCTCTCAAATGTTTGTGAGATGGAGAGCTAAACGCTGCTGTGTGACATGGTTGAGATGCTTGGTGACGGAGATGGTGGTGGTACATCCCCTGTTTGCTGGGCGGCAGGTGCCAACGTTCCTCCAGAGGCGGAGGAAGAGGCCGAGGCGGCAGCAGCAGAAGAGGCCAAGGCGGCAGCAGCAGAAGAGGTAGCAGGGGGAGCCTGAGTGACTTCCTTGTTTTTAAGGTGTTTACTCCACTGCAGTTCATGCTTTGCATGCAGGTGCCTGGTCATGCAGGTTGTGCTAAGGTTCAGAACGTTAATGCCTTGCTTCAGGCTCTGATGGCACAGCGTGCAAACCACTCGGGCCTTGTCGTCAGCACATTGTTTGAAGAAGTGCCATGCCAGGGAACTCCTTGAAGCTGCCTTTGGGGTGCTCGGTCCCAGATGGCGGCGGTCAGTAGCAGGCGGAGTCTCTTGGCGGCGGGTGTTCTGCTTTTGCCCACTGCTCCCTCTTTTGCTACGCTGTTGGCTCGGTCTCACCACTGCCTCTTCCTCCAAACTGTGAAAGTCAGTGGCACGACCTTCATTCCATGTGGGGTCTAGGACCTCATCGTTCCCTGCATCGTCTTCCACCCAGTCTTGATCCCTGACCTCCTGTTCAGTCTGCACACTGCAGAAAGACGCAGCAGTTGGCACCTGTGTTTCGTCATCATCAGAGGCTTGCTGAGGTGGTATTCCCATGTCCTCATCATCAGGAAACATAAGTGGTTGTGCGTCAGTGCATTCTATGTCTTCCACCACTGGGGAAGGGCTAGGTGGATGCCCTTGGGAAACCCTGCCAGCAGAGTCTTCAAACAGCATAAGAGACTGCTGCATAACTTGAGGCTAAGACAGTTTCCCTGGTATGCATGGGGGTGATGTGACAGACTGATGGGTTTGGTTTTCAGGCGCCATCTGTGCGCTTTCTGCAGAAGACTGGGTGGGAGATAATGTGAACGTGCTGGATCCACTGTCGGCCACCCAATTGACTAATGCCTGTACCTGCTCAGGCCTTACCATCCTTAGAACGGCATTGGGCCCCACCAAATATCGCTGTAAATTCTGGCGGCTACTGGGACCTGAGGTAGTTGGTACACTAGGACGTGTGGATGTGGCAGAACGGCCACGTCCTCTCCCAGCACCAGAGGGTCCACTAACACCACCACGACCATGTCCACATCCGCGTCCCTTACTAGATGTTTTCCTCATTGTTATCGTTCACCACAACAACAAAAATATTATTTGGCCCAATGTATTGAATTCAAATTCAGGCCTTTTTTTACAGACACCTAACACTATATGGCTATCTATTTAGGTACCGTATTACACTAATACAGGCACAGCAGTAACCACAGATTTAGCTGACTATGAATTTGAGGCCTAGTATTTAGGCGCTGGGTGACAGGTATACGTTTTATGGACAGAATTAGACTGGGATATGCACAGTAGCGTGTGTGTGAAGTTATTGAGAATGACCCTATCAGCACCTTGATTCTGATATACCCTTTTAGGGATGTATTTAAAGTAGGCCTGATACAGCAGAAACCACTAAATTAGGAAATTGCTAAATTGGGAATTGTATTTCAACCCAGAACAAAAACTGTGCTTTGACGGACACTAAATAACTTGCCCAGCCACAACAGGACAGCAGTAACGACAGATTTAGCTGAATATAAATTTGAGGCCGAGTATTTAGGCGCTGGGTGAAAGGTATGGATTTACTGACAGAATTAGACTTGGAAATGCACAGTAGCGTGTGTGTGAAGTTATTCAGAATGACCCTATGTGCACCTTGAATATTATATACCCTTTTAGGGATAGATTTCAAATAGCTCTGATACAGCAGAAACCACTAAATTAGGAAATTGCTAAATTGGGAATTGTATTTCAACCCACAACAAAAAATGTGCTTTGACGGACACTAAATAACTTGACCAGCCACAACAGTACAGCAGTAACGACAGATTTAGCTGGATATAAACTTGAGGCCTAGTATTTAGGCGCTGGGTGACAGGTATACGTTTACTGACAGAATTAGACTGGGGTATGACCAAAAAAAAAAACACACTATTGATGGTTAAATGCACTTGGTGTGACAGCTTGACCAACCACACTACTGAGGGTTAAATGCACTTGGTGACAGGCGCAGCTTGCCCCTGATGTAGTATATGGCCAAAAAATAATCAGACTATTGCTGGTTAAATGCACTTGGTGTGACAGCTTCACCCTGATGTAGGATTTAGCCAAAAAACAACCACACCATTGAGGGTTAAATGCACTTGGTGACAGCTTGTGCTGGCGCAACACAAGACACAAAATGGCCGCCGATCACCCCAGAAAAAAGTGACTGAAAAACGGTCTGGGCAGCCTAAAAACAGTGAGCAATTCAATAGCAGCAGTTCAATCATCCACAGCTGCAGATCGATCAATGGATGGAGTCTTTTGGAGGAGTTAATCACTGCCTAATATCGCCCTACTGTCGCAGCTGCAACCTGTCCCTACGCTAATCAGAGCAGAGTGACGGGCGGCGCTATGTGACTCCAGCTTAAATAGAGGCTGGGTCACATGGTGCTCTGGCCAATCACAGCCATGCCAATAGTAGGCATGGCTGTGACGGCCTCTTGGGGCAAGTAGTATGACGCTTGTTGATTGGCTGCTTTGCAGCCTTTCAAAAAGCGCCAAGAAAGCGACGAACACCGAACCCGGACTTTTACGAAAATGTCCGGGTTCGGGTCCGTGTCACGGACACCTCAAAATTCGGTACGAACCCGAACTATACAGTTCGGGTTCGCTCATCCCTAATTATGAGCCCTCCCTCCCCTCCCCCTTCCTATGCTGTCCTCTTCCCACCTCTCCTATTAGCACCCCCCCCCCTTTCACCCACATTTATAGCCTTCAACATTTTGGTACAATATGTCTATTATATCTGTGTGCAGTGTCAACATACTTAGATACATGATGTCTTTGTTACTCCTGCCACTTGCCCATCCTGGCAACATTGTACCACCTGTTCAATTTTCTGTCTACTTTAAAAAAAATCTATAAAAAGATAATTGAAAAGAAATGAAAGGACCTTTGATTACCTCATAGCCATGTGACCAGCAATATTGGTAGGTTACTGGTCACATGGTGATGATGTCATCTAAGGTCCTTTCTCCTAAGAGAATCACAGCTCTCACAGTTCGCTGCCTGGAGTGCCGGCAGGCATGGCATGGCAGCACCCCCCTTTGTAGCTGACAGCCTGACACCCCGGGCAGTGGCCAGCAGGGTTCAAGAGGGAACTGCCTTGGGCCCCCCAGGAGCAACTGGGCCCTGGGCAGCTGCCCCTTTTGCCCCGCGTTAAAGATGGCCCTGATGTATTGAATGTGCTAATGCTTGTCATTGGTAACATTCTGGTGCACCTGGTAGCCTGTGTCACATGGCCTGTTATACGTGGGGCTCGCAGCCTCCTCCTCCCTCCCATTGTATTAGTGATCTTACTATGGAGGTATGTAGGAGCTTGGCTGTGAGTCGGTCCTTAGCACCTATCAGACTGTGTTCACACAGGATAGGTAGTTTAGCGGTAGGATCCACGCCACATTGAGATACCTTGACGGGGTGCTCAGGGCTCCGATATGTTCCTGACTGGCTGAGTCTCAGCTTTTAACATCAGCGTGAGGGTCTAGCCAGTATGGTCAGTCGCATTTTATTGTGGTGCACCTTTTTTCAGTGATTTATGTATTCTTATATTTTCTGTAAATTCAATTTTATAGAAATTTTTCAAAGAATAGTGAATAACAAATTGTATGAATACAAAGGGTACAACCAGAGTTCTGCACTCCATTGAATTACAACATGTCACACCTGTAGGTCTGAGATTATACAACTTCAATTGAAAGCATCAACATGGTTATATTTTCATCCACACATTATTTCATCTTGTGCAGGATGTTTTTGTGGTGCATGTGGTCCGCTGCCGGCATCCTCCATTGTATGCATTTTTGCTGGGGATATCCATTAGAAACGGATCACTCGCGGAGGAATTGCTCCCCTGATTATAAACACGCAACAGTGTTTGGGGTTGAGCAGTTACTGTTAAACCTTATGTGGTATCTATATGTATTCTCCAGACTGTGAGATTAGCACAGTAATCCTTGTTAAGGCTACTAACTATACTTCATATGTAAGTCCCAGGAAGAGATCCTCCCTGTAATACAGAGGCTCCGACCTGGGTGGAGGCACTGATATACTTTACTTATGTTCCCACTCTTCCATTCAGCGAAGGCTCTAGGTCCCATAATACACACACACGTCAGCGCCTGTTGTGGGAGGGATATTACTCACCCCCCCTTCCCCCAAATAGGGCTATAAGAAGGTGAAGCTGTATCAGGAATGTTAATAATTGTTCAAAAGAGTAGGCACTGCTGAGATTGGAACTCAGGATCTCCTGTTGACTAGACTTTTGTGTTTTCATTTTTCTTCCCTATTTTACTTGAGCCATAACTTTTTTATATTTCGGGTCACATAGCTGTACGAGGGCTTATTTTTTGCGGGACTAGTTGTACTTTCTAATGCCACAATTAAATATGGCATAAAATGTAGTGGGAAGCGGTAAAAAAATTCCAAATGGGATGGAATTGATAAAAAAAATCTATTCCTCCAACGTTTTACGGGTTATGCTCTTCTGGGTCAGTACGATTATGACAATACCCCACATGTATAGGTTCTTTATGTCTAAATAGTGTAAAAATAAATTTAAACTTTGATACATTTTATTTTTTTACATCACCATATTCTGACGCCCATAACTTTTTTATACTTATGTCTACTGAGTAGTCTTGATCGAGCATGCTCGGCCGAACACTAATTCGGCTCGAGAATCTCAATGCTCGGCACATGGCGGGATTCGGCTGAATACTGCGTGTGCGCTAGCGCAATGCAGGAGTCACCTTCCCGCACGTTTCTTGGCTGCTACGCAGCCAATAAACGTGCAGGTAAGTACTGCCCTCACTATAATGCCGTAGCCATGTTGGTTACTGGCATAACCTTGATGGGCTAGCCGGAACACGTCATGATGACGCGTGTTCGGCTCAGTCTTTAGCTATTTAGTGCAGGATGCGCTAAAAATATATATTACTGCTGCCACACACAATAGTCCTTTAAAGGACTTTTGAGTCTCTGAAAAGTTTTTCTAATAAATATATTCGTATATCAATCCCTACACTGTTTGTATCCTGCGCTAAATAGCTTGCAATAGTTAGGCAGCTGCAGACAGCGACATTATCTGCGCTACATCTCCTGTGTAAAGTGTGCTCATCCCAAAAATATCTGTGACATCCAGGGTCCTTTTTCCGTAGACGGTGTCCACAGCAGACAGTGACATTAGCTGTGCCACATCTCCAGTGTAAAGTGTGCACATCCAAAAAATATCTGTGACATACAGCGTACATTTTCCGTAGACGGTGTCTGCTGCGGACAGTGACATTACCAGGGCCACATCTGCAGTGTAACGTGTGCGCTGATTTTTTTTATCTGTGACATACAGTGTACTTTTTCCATAGACGGTGTACGCTTCTGACCGTGAGATTACCAGTGCTACATCTGCAGTGTAGCGTGTAGGAAGAAAAAATGTATCTGACATAAAGTGTACTTTTTCAATAGACGGTGTCTGTCATGCCTTCAGTGGTTGTTATTGTTAATTTATTCATCGTTAATATGCTTTATAATTCATAATTCTCTGTTCATTGTGTAACTGCACCATCTAGTGGCCGTTTACATACACTGCAGCTCTTCACACTAGAAGTTTGACCCGCTTCAGCTTCCATAACTTGTAGCCTATGAACTCTAGTGACAGCATCAGCCCTGTCCATAGCAGCCATTTCCCTCATGCACTGCCACCATTACAGAGGTATCCACATGGTCTGGTAGTGTCCTGATCCATCCTCTATATCTAAGCTTACAGTAGCATCGCTGGTATGTTTCACATGGTTTGCATCTGTATGCATATTGTATTATGTGTATTGTCATACAGTCCTGATCAAAGACCACTTGAAAAATGGCCAAAAAATTATATTCAGCATGGCTGGATCTTAACAAGGTTCCAAGTAGAGCTTCAACATGCAACAAGAAGAAATGGGAGTGAGACTAAACATTTTTTGAGCATTCAATTTAATGAAAACAACGAATAAACTGAAACAGGCTGTTTTTCAGCTGATCAAAAGTTTAGGATCACACCTCCAAAAAAAACCTAAACCCCCCAAAACAGAAATCCAACTTCCAAACATGAACTCAGTAATGAGTAGCTCCGCCGTTATTGTTTATCACTTCAAAAATTTGTTTCAGCATGCTTGATGCAAGCGTTTCCATGAGGTGAGTGTGAGCACGAAGGCCATCTACTGTCTGGAACTGTTGTCCATTTTTGTAAACTTCCCTTGCCATCCATCCCCAAAGGTTCTCAATTGGATTTAGATCAGGGGGACACGCAGGATGGGCCAAAAGAGTGAGGTTATTCTCCTGGAAGAAGTCCCTTGTCCTGCGGGCATTGTGTACTGTAGAGTTGTCCTGTTGAAAAACCCAGCCGTTACCACACAGACGAGGGTCCTTAGTCATGAGTAATGCTCTCTGCAACATCTGGACATAGCCAGCGGCCGTTTGACGCCCCTGCACTTCCTGAAGCTTCATTGTTCCACTGAAGGAAAAGGCACCCCAGACCATTATGGCGCCCCCTCCACTGTGGCGCGTAGAAAACATCTCAGGTGGGATCTGCTTGTCATGCCAGTAACGTTGGAAACCATCAGTACCATCAAGGTTACATTTTTTCTCATCAGAGAATAAAACTTTCTTTCACCTTTGAATGTCCCATGTTTGGTGCTCTCTTGCAAAGTCCAAACGAGCAGTTCTGTGGCGCTCAAGGAGACAAGGTCTTTGAAGACATTTTTTGTTTTTTGAAGCTCTTCAGTCTCAGATGCCGCCTGATGGTTATGGGGCTGCAGTCAGCACCAGTAAGGGCCTTAATTTGGGTTGAGAATCGTCCAGTGTCTTGACGGACAGCCATTTTTTTGGGTCTTCCACTTGACTTTTTTGTTCCATAACCCTCAGGATCATTTAAGAAATTCCAAATGACTGTCTTACTGCGTCCCACCTCAGCAGCGATGGCGCGCTGTGAGAGACCCTGCTTATGCAGTTCAACAACCCGACCACGTTCAAAAAGGGAGTTTTTTTGCCTTTGCCATCACAACGTGTGACTACCTGACAGAAAATGACAATGAATCCATATTGTTGCACAGATTTGGCCTTTTAAAGGCATGTGGTCCTAAAATTTCGATCAGCTGAAAAACAGCCTGTTTCAGTTTAATCGTTATTTTCAATTAATTGAATGCTCAAAAATAGTTTTGTCTCACTCCCATTTCTTCTTGTTGCATGTTGAAGCTCTACTTGGAACCTTGTTAATATCCAACAATGTAAAATAAGATTTTTTGCCATTTTTCAAGTGGTCTTAAACTTTTGATCAGGACTGTATGTCAGACTTCATTAGTAAGTGCATTATTTTTCAGTTCCTCAGTTTTACCTGATATATATCCTTGCAATAAAGACGAAGTTGGACGTTACTCCATTGTCAATTCATTGCCGGGAAAGGTTTAGCTGTCTGTCAAGCTATGTACCTTCACACATAAGGAGGACAGAACAGTAAAACAGCAACTTCTTACAAGCTGGATATGAGGAGCTGCGATTCCTTAAATCCTGGCCGCAGTCAGAAACCTCTAACAGGCTGGAACGCATGATACTGAACCCTGCAAGGTGCTACGGTGCAGCATCGCCACCCACGACAGTTGCAAGTATGCAAACCTGTCCCCAGTGTCATTATGTTGACAAGAGAATCCGAAGTGTTCGAGATAAGGTCTCGCATCTCAGTTATCTCCAGAAGCTCAAAGAAATAATTAAGCAGTTCCACGGTCGCCATTGCCAGCGCAAAAGCTGAAGCCGCTAAAATCCAAGCGACATTTGCCAAACAAGAAAGACAGTTAAAAATTGAGAAAGCACGCATGGAAGCAGCCCTAGCTGATTAACAGACAACACTGGAAAATCTAACTGTGGAAAAGGAATCCGCAGCTACTGTAACAGAGGCAGAGGCTTTAGAAGAAGCAGCAAACTCCACAAATGATAGACTCGGCAACATAATTGGGCCTGAACCTGATCATCACAATAACTCGCAACACACTTCAGATTATGTCTTGCAGCATGCTGAGTCAGATGACAACCTAAATTCAGGTCTAAGAACAGCATCAACCCCTGCTAAATGACCACAGCAGGCTCCTGCCACACAAAAAGTGACCTCAGATAATCAGAAACCCTGCACTGATTGAGACAACAGTTTCATAGAGCATCAGCCCCAAATGCAACTTGCATTCAAACCTACAAATGATCGCAGTATAGTCAAATCCTTTAAGAAAGAACAAGTAGATGGCAGTTATTACAGCAACAATCCATCAAAGAGAGATCCAGGTATGTCAGATTTTCTAAAATTCTTTGCCCGAAGTGAGTTAATAACCAAGGGACTCTCCAAGTTTGATGACAGACCTGAAAGCTATAGGTCATGGTGATCATCAGTCAGAAATACAATCAGAGACCTGGATCTGTCTGCATGTGAAGAAGTTGATCTTCTTGTCAAATGACTAGGAAATGAGTCGGCAGAGCATGCAAAGTGGATTAGAGCCATTAATATTAACTACCCAAACACAGGGCTAAACATGATCTGGGAGAGACTTGAGGAGTGTTACGGCTCACCAGAAGTGATAGAGAATGCCCACTTCAAAAGAATTGAGGATTTTCCCAAGATCCAAAACAAAGGTTTTCAGAAGCTGAGAGAACTGAGTGATCTGTTGACAGAGCTCCAAGTTTCCAAAGGTGAAGGAGACTTACAAGGTCTAGCATTCTTAGATACTGCGCGTGGTGTAAACCCCATAGTACAAAAACTACCTTACAACCTGCAAGAGAAGTGGATTGCTCAAGGCTCCAGATATAAGCAACAGCAAAATGTCCCATTTCCTCCATTCTCATTCTTTGTGGACTTTGTGCACCAGCAAGCAAAGACTAGGAATGATCCCAGCTTTGACTTCTCGATGTTTGACAACACTTACCCCAAATCGGGTAAACCTGTCTCACTTAATAACATGAATAGTGTTGATCACGAATATTCGAAAATTAGCATATTACACAATCATAACCTTGCCGATTTTTCGAGTAAAACATAATCGTAGAATATAGCGAATATTCGACTAATATTCTACAAAATATTCACGAAATATCGCGAATTCGAATATGACCCCTGCCGCTCATCACTAAACATGAAAGGTACACCTGTTGCAGTACATGAAACCAGAGTATCTTTTAAAGACTCCTCAAACAAAACCTACAGTACTGCAGAGACTGATAAGATCTCAACAAAAGACCCATGCAGAGAATGTCCTCTACATAAGAAACCCCACTCTTTGCTGAAATACAGAGGATTTAGAGAAAAACTTACCGCAAAACCTTCCTCTCGGAAAACCACATTTGTTACAGGTGTTGTGCATCAACCTCTTATCTTGCAAAAGACTGTACAGCGAACATCAGATGCTCGGAATGCGACAGTGAAGAGCACAATACAGCTTTACACCCTGGGCCAGCACCATGGACTCTCACAACCTCAGACCAGGCTGTAGAGCTCGGCGGGGAGGAGAGAGACACTGTACCTCCTGAAGTGACACCCCAGTGCACTCTAGTCTGTGGAGAAGGTCTTAGTAACAAATCCTGCTCCAAGATTTGTCTTGTTACAGTTTATCCCATTGGTCATAAGGAGAAAGCGGTAAGGTTGTATGCCATCCTTGATGATCAAAGTAATAGATCTCCTGCTAACTCGGTTTTCTTTGATATCTTCAATATTAAAGGACACTGCTCTTCGTATTCACTTAAAACTTGCTCAGATGTGAGTGAAGAAAAAGGCAGAAGAGCTACTGGCTTCCAAATCGAATCCATAAATGGTGAAACATCCCTGCCTCTACCTACCTTGATCGAATGCAATCGGATGCCAAACAACAGAGAAGAAATTCCTACACCTGAGGCACCATTACATCATGGATATCTGGAATCAATAGCGCTTCTCATACCTGCCCTCGACCTATAGACCCAAATAGTACTTCTACTCGGAAGAGATATCATAAGAGTCCGCAAGGTGAGAAAACAAATAAACGGTCCTCACAGTTCTCCATATGCTCAGAAGCTTGACCTGTGGTGGGTCATTATAGGTAATGTTTGCCTAGGAAATGTTCACAAGCCAACCACAGTGAATTCTTTCACACGAATACCTTAGAGAATGGACGTCCATCCCTCTTTCAGCCTTATCCTAACAGATTTCTTGTAAGAGAGAAGCCAGCAAGTGTGCTTTATCCTGACTTTATAGAAATCGAGAATCATTCTTGTGGTGGAGACCAAGACCACTTGGGGTGCACAGTGTTCCAGAGGACAAAGATGAGGCCTTCTTAAACATAATGGAGCAAAATTCATCAAGAATAAAATGAACACCTGGGTTGCACCACTACCTTTCAAAACACAGAGACACCATTTTCCCAACAACAGGGATCAGGCCTTTAAACGCTTCTGTTGACTCAAACACAACTTTCAGAAAAGACCAGAGATGATGTAACATTTTTTCTAATTCATGAACAAGATATTGAAGAACAGTCATATAGAAGTAGCTCCACCACTAAAGAAAAAGAAAGAATGCTGGTACCTACCAATTTTGGGCGTTTACCACCCTTAGAAGCCAGGACAAATACGAGTAGTATTTGACTCCAGTTCACAATATGAGGGAGTCTCTGTCAATCATGTTCTTTTTACAGGAACAAACCTTAACAACACACTTCTCTGTGCCTGCATCAGATTCCGCAAATAATCTATTGCTGTAGTTACCGACATACAACAAGTGTTCTATTGTTTCCTAGTTAAAGAAGAGAACTTCTTAAGATTATTTTGGTTCTAGGACAATGACCCTATCCAAGACATCATAGAATATTGCATGAAAGTGCATGTTTTAGGCAACAGCCCATCTCCTGCAGTCGCTATTTATGGACTAATACTTTCTGCCCAAAAGGGTGAAAAAGACTATTGGGAGGAGGTTAAGAAGTTTGTTGAAAGAGGCTTTTATGTAGATGACGGCTTAAAGTCGCTTCTCTCACCAGAGGCTGCAATCAGTCTTCTCAAAAGGACTCAGAGTATGCTTTCCTGTTCAAACCTCCGTCTGCATAAGATAGCTTCAAACAGCAAAGTTGTTATGGAGGCCTTTTCCACTCAAGATCATGCCAGGGATTTGAAAGATCTAGACTTGGTGACAGACCCGATATCCATGCAGCGCAGCCTAGGGCTCAGCTGGGACCTCAAGTCTGACACCTTTGCCTTTCAGGTCGACCAAGAACAAAAACCCTTCACACGACGTGGAGTCTTATCCACCATGAACAGTCTGTATGATCCACTTGGATTTGGCCCCTTATCTGTCACCACATGACACACTAGAGGAGGCCATGCAAACAGTAAACGCTGTGCAGTCATATTTATGTGCATGAGTATCAGGGCTGTGCATATAGAAGTTATCAAGTCTTTAGATACATCCAGCTTTATAAATGCTCTCAGACGTTTCATTTCCATTAGAGGCCCGGTAAACTTATCTGCTCTGATAGAGGTAACAACCTGCAAAGAACTGCATATTCCCTCCAACATTGACAATGACCATGTAGGGAGATAGCTTGCTGACCAAGGCTGTAAATGGACATTCAACCCCCCACATTCTTGTCACATGGGAGGCTCTTGGGAATGTATGATTGGCATAGCCCGCCGGATCCTTGATTCTGTCTTTCTACAGCTGGGAATTTCAAGGCTCACCCATGAGACCCTCTCCACTTTCATGGCTGAAGTAGTGGCGATCATAAACGCCAGACCTTTGACTTTAATATCCAACGATCCAGAGGATCCTTTCTTGCTCACCCCTTCCACTCTTCTCACTCAAACGGTCGGTACAGCATCTGCTCCTCCTGGTGAATTTAGTACTAAAGACTTGTACAAGTGTCAGTGGAGACAAGTGCAAACCCTAGCAGATGCCTTCTGGGATAAATGGAGGAAACAATACATCTCTACACTAAATGTCCAGAATAAATGGCAAATCAGCAAAACCAACTTGGAGGTTGGTAATGTTGTTCTTGTCAAAGACTCTCAGTCAAGAAGAAATGACTGCCTTTGGGACTGATAACTAAATTGCTCCCAAGTGAAGCTGGGACGGTCAGAAAGGTGGAAGTTAACGTCTTCAGGCAGCATGAGCCTAAACTCAGACCCGTTACTGAACTGATTTTGTTGCTTTCTCCAGAGGTGTCTTAATGTGGTATCCTTTAGATACCAGACGGGGAGTGTCATGCCTTCAGTTGTTATTGTTAATTTTTTCACAGTTAATATGCTTTTTTATTCATAATTCTCTGTTCATTGTGTAATTGCACCATCTAGTGGCCGTTTACATACACTGCAGACTAGAAGTTTGACCCACTTCATCCTCTATATCTAAGCTTACGGTGGCATCGCTAGTATGTTTCACATGGTTTGCATCTGTATGCATATTGTATTATGTGTATTGTCATATGTCAGACTACATTAGTAAGTGCATTATTTTTCTGTTCCTCAGTTTTACCTGATATATATCCTTGCGCAGAAAAAACTTTATCTGTGACATACAGTGTACTTTTTCCGTAGACGCTGCGGACAGTGACATTACCGGTGGTACCTCTCCTGCATAACGTTTCCTCATCCCAAATACCTGTGACATTCCCTGTAATTTTTCATTAGCCGCTGGTGACAGCATTGACATTATCTGCGGGATATCTCCTGTGTGATGTTTCCACATCCCAAATACCTTTTTAAATTTGTTTGCGCATACACTTCCAAATCCTACGCGACTGTACGCGTGACAGACTTTCAAGCATATATAACATTTAATATGAAGAAGGCAAGCAGTAAGGACGGGGCAGTGGCCGTGATGCTGATGGTGCATGTAGAGGACGTGGCCCTGGGCGCAGTGAAACTGTGCCTGCTGCCAGAGCACAAGAAAAACAATCATCCACGATACCTAGCTTCATGTCCCAGTTTGCAGGGCGGCGCAGGACTGCACTATTAAAGTTAGACCAGTGCGACCAGGTGTTTGGTTGGATTGCAGCAGATAATGCTTTCAGTTGGTTAAGCACCACCCTGTCCTCCACCAAGTGCAGTCTCAGTAGCCAAGAGTCTGCTCAACACAATCCTCACCCTGATCCTCCTTCCTCCCAACATGGAGAGTCTGGGCAAACAAGTGATCCCACACTCGGATTTTCCGAGGAGCTCTTTTCTGCGCCATGCCTTGATTTGGCCCTCTCGCCAAGCATGATTGAAGAGGGACAGATCTTGTGCCCTGATTACCAATTTCTTGAGCATCCACAGTCACAAGAAGATGATGGTGGGGAATGGCAATTACTGTTTAATAAGGTGGATGATGATGAGACACAGTTGCCAATAAGTAAACGGCAATTACTGTCTCAAGAGGTTGTTGAAGAGGATGAGACACAGTTGTCAATCACTGAGGTTGTGGTTAGGTCAACAAGTCAGGAGGATGAGCAGAGAGAGGAAGTGGAAGAGGAGGTGGTGGACGATGAAGTTACTGACCCAACCTTGGAAGGTGGAAAGCCGAGTGAGGACATCAGAACAGAGGGGGAGGGATCTGCTGCACCGCAACAGGCTGGAAGAGGCAGTGGGGTGGCAAGAGGGAGAAGGCGGGCCACACCTCACAGGCCCGCAACTGTTCCACCTTCGGAAACCTCCCTTGCCAAGGGATAGGTGTTCCGCAGTATGACGCTTTTTTGAGGAAAGTGCGGACGACAAAAGAATAGTAGTTTGCAATCTGTGCCGTACCAAAATGAGACGGGGCCTGAACCCTAGCAACCTCCCCACCACCTGCATGATTCGCCACATGGCATCCAAGCACCGTAATAAGTGGGACGAATGCCTGGGTCCACAATCTGTGTCTGCGGGTCACACTACTGCCTCCTCTTCTCATGTGTTACGTGCTGGCCAATCCCCTGTCGAAGGCGCAGGCCTGAATGCCCCTCGCCCTGAACCAAAATTATTATTTAACTTATGTATGCACAGCTCGCAGTATAGTAAACAAAACAAAAAAACGGTTTAGTGGGCTGACAGAAGCCCTTTAAACGTAGTGGTTCAGCGGCTTCTCAAAACCTACCCCTATTTGCCTGAGCTACTGGTGAAGGTGCGCCGCGTGTGTGCACATTTCCGCAAGTCATTAACAGCTTCAGCCGGTCTCTCAACACTGCAGCAGCGCTGGAAATTACCAGCTCACCGGCTGTTGTACGAAGGGATCACGCGCTGGAACTCTATATTCCACATGTTTGCCAGGCTTTGTGAGCAGCAGAGGGCAGTAGTGGAATACCAGCTGCAACATGGTTGTCTCCTTTTCAATCAATATCCGTTATTCACAAGCGAGGAGTGGGCATGGATGTCTGACCTCTGTGAGGTTTTAAGAAACTCTGAGGAATCAACACAGATGGTGAGCGGCGATAACGCTATTATCAGCGTCACTATCCCACTTCTGTGTCTACTCAAACGCTCGCTGCTTACAATTAAGGCGGACGCTTTGCATGTGGAAGAGGTGAAAATGGGGGAAGACAGTACACAGGGTGATAGCCAAACCACCCTCAGTTTGTCTTTTCAGCGCAAATTGGACGATGAAGAGGAGGAGGAGGAGGAGGAAGAGCAGGAGATGGTTGCCTCCGCTACAGAGGGTAGTACTCATGTAAATTTAATTCCATCTGTTCTGCATGGGTGGGAGGAAGAGGAGGAGCAGGAGAATGAGAGTAATCTTCCTGATGATGACAGTGAAGTCTTGCCTGGCACACATGGCTGACTTCATGTTAGGCCGCCTTTTCAGCGCCCCAGCGCATTATATGCATTTTAGACAACACACATTACTGGTTGTCAGGGGCATAGCTAAAGGCTCATGGGCCCTGGTGCAAGAGTTCAGCTTGGGCCCCCACTTCCCTCAAACTTTCGTGCTGCATGAGGCAAAAATTGAAACTGCACCCCCCCCTTCCATACTAAATTCTTAACCTAACCCCTTCTGTCCAGCCAGAGAGAGGTGTAACTTGCATACACTTTCTATAATACCAGTGTCTTCTTATGTGGCACAAGGGTCTTTGGGCCCCTCAGGCTCCTGGGCCCGATAGCGACTGCTACCTCTGCAACCCCTATAGCTACGCCCCTGCCCATAGCATAGGTATGATTGTTGCATTTCAATGTAGCAAACAAGTAGGCGATGATCAGAAATAATCATCCCCATTGCCAATCGCTACCTGCTTTATCGGCCCATGTAAAAGGCACTTACCCATCTGCGGATGTTGTGAACTCCCAAGTTACCCAATATCAGTTTCTAATGCATAGCATTCAATAGTAATATGATTACCAGTATGGATCTTCAGCCTATTAATACATACTGTATAGAGCTAAAGTTGATCGCCGGTATCTACCAACTGTGTGCCCCAGTTGCAGGAGATCCCATTTATCCGACTGAAGAACACGGAGGGTTAGCTTGCCCGTAGATACAATACAGCATGGAAATATCAGTCATAAAAAAGCCAAAATTAAAAAGGGATTTCTTGGTTTAGAAGATCTATTTTAGAATGGTATTTGAGGGACATAAACTTAATTAGGAAGGATCGCCATTCAGGAACCTCATTCTCAGGTGGGTCCAGCATATCTAAACTTTACACAAATGGTCCATGGTTTCAGTGAGGATTGCGTAATGTTTAATTTCTCCTGAGGTGGCGCTACAGGGTAACACATACTCCCTCTTAGGTTTCCCATACAGATAATCATTTGGGATCTCAAACAAAAGAAGGACACTCTGATCATCTTCTCATCATTTGAGCCTTCTAGCAAGAAGGGTGTGTTCAAAGTGGGCAACCAATAGATCTACCTTCAGAGCTCCTACAGGGTTTGTCACCCTTCTGGAAAACATGATATAATATGAGGAACATCTGCCACTCATGGCAGCATTGTAATAGGTCCTAAGTCTTGCTGGAGACATGTACCGGACTGCAGACTTGGTTCTCTCTGGAAAATCCACCTAATCCTGACTAAGCACCATTAAAACCATTCCACACAGCGATGATACATTCCAGGAGGGGGCTACGTTTCCACTTCCTACACAGCTGTGCCATGTGTCTTGTATTCTGCTACACACAACATGCTTAGTAGTAATGACACCGCTGCCCTGCAAAGCACAGACCACAGAGTTTACTAAGGTACCAAAGGATGAGGAGGAAGAGCCTTAGCTTATGGACAATGAATGGCTTGTGTAATAAGTCCACCCTGATGTGGGGACATTGGCATCAGAGTAGAGACACTGTCACCACTAGACAGTCTCAAAACTCACCTCTCCGCCGCCAGCCACCGCACGTCCGCACTGCCGCCTGCTTCCGAGTGTCTGACTGGGAGCCGGAGATGCGTGGAAACCACGCCTCCGGCTCCTCCTCACTCAGTCAGACCCGGCTCACTCAATGTTGCGACCGCCCCCTCTGACATGACAGACACGTGAGCCGCCAACAGCCTGCGCTGCACCGTGTGCACTGCCCCCGGGGCGGGCCCTGGCCTGGATTTTGAATAGGAGCAGTGGGGGGGCTGTGGGCCCCCCTGGCTCAGGGGCCCGGTCGCAATTGCGACCGCTGCGACCCCTGTAGCTACGCCACTGCTGGTTGTTCACCCTTCTCGACCCCCGCTACAAAGAGAGCTTCTTATTTCTCATTCCTCTGGTGGAAAGGGCGAGCAAAATGGTACAATATCAAAGGTCCTTGTTGAAAAATTGCTCCAAAAATTTCCATCTGACAACGCTGGCGGCAGAGTCCGTAGTTCCTTGGGCAACCGAAGAGGGGAGACAAGGGGAACACACAGCAGTTCCAACAGAGACAGGGCAACACTCTCCAAAGCCTGGGACACTTTCATGACACTCCGACAGCACCCTCACCCTGATGCGTAGCCTATTGTGACAAGGAGGGAAACATTTTGGAAGATGGTGGAGTACATAGCAGACCGTGTCAGCGTCCTCAATGATCCCTCAGTGTCTTACAACTAATGGATGTCCAAGCTGGACACGTGGCGCAAACTGGTGCTCTACGCCTTGGAGGTGCTGGCCTGCCCTGCCGCCAGTGTTTTGTATGAGCGTGCATTTAGTGCTGCTGGTGGCATTATAACAGATAAGCATATCCACCTGTCAACTGAAAATGCTGACAGGTTGACTCTTATAAAAATGAACAAGGCCTGGATTGACCATGACTTCTCAACTCCACCAGAGGAAAGCTGATGAACATAATGGCACTTTATAGGGTTTCTGTCACCCCAACTTTCGCTATTAAACAGGCTGACATTATAGATGTGAAAATGTCACCTGAATTTAACTCTGCATTTCTTTTATTTAAGTATGCCCCCGTTTTTGTGTTTTTTAACTTTTATTATATGCAAATGAGCCTTTAGGAGCAGAGCCAGGCCAGTGTTGGTTCTCCTGCTGGCCCCACCTGCCGTGTAAATCTCGTGCCTGCACCATCCCGTTCAGGCGCGAGATTTACATGGCAGACGATGCCAGCAGGAGAACCAATGCTAACCTGGCCCTGTTAATCAAGATAGAAAGGCATGGAAATGAGGTGGGCGAACGGAGCCTCTAGGAGCAGGTGCAACGCCCCCCTGCTCCTATAGGCTAATTTGCATATAATAAAAGTATAAATTACACGAAAACGGGGGCAAACTTAAATAAAAGAAATGCAGAGTTAAATTCAGGTGACATTTTCACATCTATAATGTCAGCCTGTTTAATAGCGAAAATTGGGGTGACAGAAACCCTTTAAATGTGTTGTTTATAATGTACTGAATACACTGTATTCTCACGCACCCCTTCCACCACAAACAAGGGTATATGGTTGAATCTTCCTTTTCTCATCCTCCTCCACCTCTTCCACCATATCAACATGCTTATTCGTTGCATATAATGCCCTCGCATATATGCCCTCGCATATAATGTTTTACAGGGTCAGCTCACCTTCAGGCCCTCCCATATAATTTTTTAGAGGGTCAGCTCATCAGCAGGCCCTCACCTACAATCTGTTACAGGGTTGGCTCACCAGCAGGCCCTCGCATATAATGTTTTACAGGGTCAGCTCACCAACAGGCCCTCGCATATAATGTTTTACAGGGTCAGTTCACCAGCAGGCCCCTTACCTACAATCTTTTACGGGGTCAGCTCACCTGCAGGCCCTCGCATATAATTTTTTAGTGTCAGCTAACTGCAGGCCCTCACATATAATGTTTTACAGGGTCAGCTCACCTGCAGGCCCTTGCATATAATTTTTTACAAGGTCAGCTCACCTGTAGGCCCTTGCATATAATTTTTTGGAGGGTCAGCTTACCATCAGGCCCTAACATGCAATCTTTTACAGGGTCAGCTCACCTGCAAGCCCTCGCAGATAATGTTTTATAGGGTCAGCTCACCTGCAGGCCCTTGCATATAATGTTTTACAGGGTCAGCTCATCAGCAGGCCCTAACCTACAATATTTTGCAGGGTCAGCTCACCAGCAGGCCCTCACCTACAATCTTTTACAGCGTCAGTTCACCTGCAGACCCTTGCATATAATTTTTTGAGGGTCAGCTCATCTGCAGGCCCTCTCATATAATGTTTTACAGGGTCAGCTCACCTGCAGGCCATCGCATATAATGTTTTACAGGGTCATCTCACCTGCAGGTCCTCACCTACAATCTTTTACTAGGGTCAGCAACCTGCAGGCCCTCGCATATAATGTTTTACAGGGTCAGCTCACCTATAGACCCTCGCATATAATGTTCTATAGGGTCATCTCACCAGCAGGCCCTCACCTACAATCTTTTATAGGGTCAGCTCACCTGTAGTCCCTTGCAAATATTTTTTAGAGGGTCAGCTCACCTGCAGGCCCTCTTATATAATATTTTAGAGGGTCAGCTCACCAGCAGGTTCTCACCTACAATCTTTTACAGGGTCAGATCACCAGCAGGCCCTCATCTACAATCTTTTACAGGGTCAGCTCACCTGCAGGCCCTTGCATATAATGTTTTACAGGGTCAGCTCACCTGCAGGCCTCCACCTACAATCTTTTACAGGGTCAGCTCACCTGCAGGCCCTCACCTACAATATTTTACAGGGTCAGATACCTGCAGGCCCTCGCATATAATGTTTTACAGGGTCAGCTCACCAGCAGGCCCTCACCTACAATCTTTTACTGGGTCAGCTCACCTGCAGGCCCCCACCTTCAATCTTTTAGAGGATCAGCTCATCTGCAGGCCCTCACATATAATAATTTAGAGGGTCAGATCACCAGCAGGCCCTCACCTACAATCTTTTACAGGGTCAACTCACCTGCAGGCCCTCACCTTCAATCTTTTAGAGGGTCAGCTCATCTGCAGGCCCTCGCATATAATTTTTTATCATGTGCTATTTTTATAGAGTAGGTTGTTACTGACGTCGCGATACCTAATATGTCAACTTTTAAATTTATTTTTACATTTAACACAATAAAAGCATTTTTGAAACAAAAAAAAATCATGTTTTAGTGTCTCCATAGGCAATTGTCTTAGGTAGGGCCTCATTTTTTGCGGGATGAGATTTATGGGGGAATATGCCTTTTTGAACGCTTGGTGTTGCACTTTTAGTGATGTAAAGATTTTTTTGTGTCTCCATATTCTGAGAGAAACCAATAGATGGCACTGTTCATGAGTCATGAATAGTCTTTTGACAAGACTATTAGTCTATTAGGCAAAAAACTAGAAGGACTGAAGCTCATAAACAACCAACTTATGAAAAATTACTTTACTGTTGCATGATAAATGTTATTGTATAATACCATTAAAAAGGGTAGGGAACAGAAAAACACCATACCGGCATACTACAAATCCCAAAACACAAGTAAAGTGCATATAATCAAGAATTCATAAATAATCAAGTACATAATAATAATAATAGATTATGAGGGTGAGCCCTCTGCAAAAAATTACATAAAAAGGACAACAGATGGCAGCAACACCAGAGGTGCAAAAGTCCTCATATAAAGTGCCTGGTGGCTAGGGTATATACCATTTGAATCATGGTTAAACGTGACATAATGTCATACAACCAAACTGAAAGTTGGGATAACATACAGATGCAAAGGACTCATCTAACAAGAACGGGATCAGATTACTGAGATGGCGTTACCCCGATGCGCGTTTCGGCGTGCCTTCATCCATCTGTTATCTGTCTCATGCATAGATTGTTGGCTTGCACATACCTGGCTTTTGGCATATAGCCCTTGTGTGGTTGTCTATTGTATGTTATAGATAATAGGAGTCCAAGATGCATTCCAGCCATCCTCCTAATGCTGTTTCCAAACCATTTTGATGGGGTTTCCATCAATTTCTAACCTTTTTTGTGAACCGGACACTCTCTTTTCTGCAGAGCAGGGGGTGCCTGGTTTGATGTTCAGGTCTCCTATTGACTTTCATTGTATTAATTTGTACTTGAGCACACACAGTATTCGGCCGAGCACTGCGATGTGCCGAGCATAGCAATGCTTGCTCAACACTAATAAGGTGATAAAAAATTGATTTTTTTACCCTTTTTTTTACGGTGTTCAGCTGAGGGGTAAGGTCATGTGATATTTTTATACAGCAGGTTGATATGGATGCGGCAATACCTAATGTGTCTACTTTTCTTTTATTTATTTAAGTTTTACACAATAAATGCAATTTTTAAACAAAAAAAATCATGTTTTAGTGTCTCCATATTCTGAGAGCCATAGTTATTTTAATTTTTTTGCCCGATTGTTTTATGTAGGGGCTCATTTTTTGCGGGTTGAGGTGACAGTTTGATTGGTACTATTTTGGGGGGCATATGCCTTTTTGATCGCTGCATACAAGGGGTTAATACGCCAGCATCAGTGTCTTCAGGAATTGTTCCACAGACTGATTGAGGCGTTCAGTCTACCCATTACTCTCAGGGTGGTAGGTGGACAAAAAATACAATGACATCTGGCATTTCTGACAGAAAGCCCTCCAAAACTTGGACACAAACTGCACACCCCTGTCAGATACAATATTATCCGGAATACCATGTAAACGCACAATCTGCTTCACAAATATAGACGCCAGGGTTTTAGCATTCGGGAGTTTAAACAGGGTAATAAAATGAACCATTTTGCTAATCCTATTGACCACTACCCAAACCACAGTCTTACCCCCCACAGGCGACAGGTCAGTGATAAAGTCCATCGAGATATGGGACCAGGGTCTACTGGGAATGGGTAGGGGTCGTAGGTCACCAGCAGGGCAAGTCCTAGGGGTTTTAGACCTAGCACAAACCTTGCAGGCCGACACATAGGACTTGACATCCCTAGTTAGAGTGGGCCACTAATATGATCTAGAAACCAGCTCAATACCAGGATGTCCACAAAAAGCAGACTCTGACAAAACTGTATGGGAACAAACAACTTATCTTTTGGGGTGGGTGCCGGGGCCAGATGTTGATCAACCCTAATGATAGCCATGTTATCCTGGGTCAAGGCTGCTACGAAGATACTAGCTGGTAGAATGGGTTCAGGTGGTGCATCTGTAGGCTGAAAAGCACGGAAGCTCCGAGACAATGCGTCAGCCTTCACGTTTCTACTTCCTGGCCTGAAAGTGATGGAGAAATCAAAACATGTAAAAAACAATGCCCATCTGGAGACTCAAGAAACATTAGGTTCTTATAATCAGTGACACAATGTTTTGCCCCCTCCAGAAAATGCCTCCACTCCTCAAACGCCCATTTAATGGCCAGCAATTCACGATTCCCTATGTCATAGTTTCTCTCGGTGGGGGAAGATTTTCTGGAAAAGAAGGCACAAGGCCTCAGGTTAGTAAGGCTAGTGGGACCTTGTGAGAGGACCGCCCCTGCTCCGTCCTCGGACGCATCCACCTCCACAATAAAAGGTTTCTCCTGATCTGGCTGGATCAGAATGGGAGCATTACCGAATGCCTTCTTTAGGGTTTCGAATTGCTAGTACCTTACTAGAATCCATTTTGAAGGCATGAGGAGTCAGAACATGACCTAGAAATAGTATCTCCTGTACCCCAGACACATTTCTCTTGTTTAGCAGATAACTGATTCTCCATCAAATCCTCCAACACTTGTCTAACAAGAAACACATGATAATTGAAATCAGGGGAAAAAAATCTAAATGTCGACAAGGTAGACAATGACAAATTTACCCAAGAACGCCCTGAGAATATCGTGCATGAAGTTTTGGAACACAGCTGGGGCATTGCTGAGTCCAAAAGGCATAACCAGATATTCAAAGTGTCCAGCCAGAGTATTGAACGCTGTCTTTCATTTGTCTCCCTCCTTGATTCAGATTAAATTATATGCCCCTTTCAGATCAATCTTAGAAAACAAGGCCGCCCCTAGTACCTGGTTAAACAAATCAGGAATCAATGGGAGAGAGTATCTATTCTGGATAGTAATCTTATTTAATTTCCAGTTCTCTATACAAGGTCTGAGACCACCATCCTTCTTTTTAACAAAGAAAAACCCTGCTCCATCGGAGAGACAGAGGGTCTAATCTGCCCCTTAATGAGACTTTCTCTAATATAATCCTCCATGGCCTTGAATTCTGGATTAGAAAGATTATAAATACGCCCCTTAGATAACCTGGCACCCTCTAATAATTCTATGACGCAATCATAATGTCTATGTGGTGGTAGAGTCTCCGGGATCGATGATGAGAACACATCTGTATATTCCTTAATGACTGTGGGTAATGTATCGGATTCTACTGAGACCCCAACCTGTACCACAGACAAGCACGAGTCGCACTTAAGTCCCCATCTCACCAACTCCCCTCTGGTCCAATCTATAGTGGGGTTGTGTAATTGGAGCCAAGGCATCTCCAGTACCACCTCGACCGGTAAGTTCTCCAGGACTAACAGGGAGCATTTCTCAGCGTGACACACCCCCACAGTTAAAGAAATCTCTGAGGTACACGACCTCACCATACCACCCACCAGGGGAGTGGAGTCGATAGCCATGATGTGGATAGGCGTAGGTAGAACAAGAATTGGAATACCCAGTCTTATTGCAAACTCACAATCAATAAAGGCCTTACCCGACCACTTGTTTATACCCAGAGAGATTGTTATAGGTACTAAAAGCGTACTTTTCGTAATATCAGGGTGTACTTGGTCTTTAGGTTGCCTTGCGAGATTTGACGGAGGGGATCTTCTTAGGACACTGGTTAATCCAATGGTCAGGATCTCCGCAGTAAAAACAAACTCCATGTCTGGGGTGCAGGTCCCCTCGGGTCCTGTTGACCTGCATGGGTTCTTTGGAAGAGACCTCAGCTGCGTTCTTGGGACAGACCTCAGGCTGGACCACCATCTGAGAAGAGAACTGTCGTTCCTGTCGTCTCTCTCTCTAACCCGTCGGTCGAGTCGAACAGCTAGGGTCATCGTCTCCTCTAGAGTCTCTGGAAGTTTATAACTTACTAGAAGGTCTTTCAGGTTATCAGAAAGACCTGACCTGAACTGACTCTAAAGGGCTGGTTCATTCCAACCCGAGGGAACACACCACCTTCTAAATTGGGTGCAATACTCCTCCGCGGGTTGATCGCCCTGAACCAGTGCCTTAAGAGCGGTCTCGGCTACCAGGGCCCTGTCCGGTTCATCATACAGGGTACCCAGGGCCTAAAAGAAAACCTCTACAGATGCTAAACAACTGGTGTCAGCTGGTAAAGAGAATGCCCACTCCCAGTGGCGTGCCCAGGGTGTTTGGCGGGTCATTTCTATGGCCCCCCCAATACTTGACCACATACCTCTTACATCCAGGGACATCTCCTGTCATGTAGACCTTCTCTTTCCTCTTCTCCTCCGTTAGACCGACATGAGAAATTCTTTCAGCCGCATCTCGTCTCTACAGAGTTTGTAATACAGACACGTTAGATTTCTAAATTTTTCCATCAACCTTTCCATCCTGGTGTCCCCACAGTGTCTTCCTGCTGCCACCCCCAATACCTGTGCCCGTTGTGCCCCCCAATGTCACAGGTACTATACTGCTGAAAATGTTTTAACCCCAGTAGACATAATTAGGATCATTTATCAAACTGGTGTAAAGTAGAACTGGATTTTTAAAAGAGCTGTCAAAAATGAAAGGTGGAATCTGATTGGTTGGTATGGGCAACTAAGCCAGTTCTACTTTACACCAGTTTGATAAATGACCCCAAATGTTCCTATAGTGTCTACAGCAGCTATAACGTCCCCTAGAATGCCCCCAGTAATAATAATAACACCCTATATTGTGCTCCAGGTAATAATCCCTCTATAGTGTCCCCAGAAATATAAACTGGCCTCTACAGTACCTCCCCAATAGCAAGGCCCCCATGCTGCCCCCCACACAGTAGTGTCCCCCACACAGTAATTTACCCCACACTGCCCCCACACAGTAGTGTCCCCCACGCTGCCCCCCACACAGTAGTGTCCCCCATGCTGCCCCCCACACAGTAGTGTCCCCCACGCTTCCCCCCACACAGTAATTTCCCCCACACTGCCCTCACACAGTAGTCCCCCCACAAAGTAGTGTCCCCCACACTCCCCCTATACAGTAGTGTCCCCCACACAGTAATTTCCCCCACACTGCCCCCCACACAGTAGTGTCCCCCACGCTGCCCCCCACACAGTAATTTCCCCCACACTGCCCCCCACACAGTAGTGTCCCTCATGCTGCCCCCATACAGTAATTTCCCCCACACAGTAGTGTCCCCTACGCTGCCCCCACACAGTAATTTCCCCCACACAGTAGTGTCCCCCACGCTGCCCCCTACACAGTAGTGTCCCCCACACTGCCCCCACACAGTAATTACCCCCACACTTCCCCCCACGCTTCCCCCCCACACAGTAATTACCCCCACACTTCCCCCCACACAGTAGTGTCCCCCACGCTTCCCCCCACACAGTAATTTCCCCCACACTGCCCCCACACAGTAATGTCCCCCACACTGCCCCCATACAGTAGTGTCCCCCACGCTGCCCCCCACACAGTAGTGTCCCCCACACGGTAGTGTCCTCCACGCTGCCCCTACACAGTAGTGTCCCCCACACAGTAGTGTCCCCCACACAGTAGTGTCCCCCACGCTGCCTTCCACACAGTAGTGTCCCCAACGCTGCCCCCCCACACAGTAGTGTCCCCCACGCTGCCCCCCACACAGTAGTGTCCCCCACATTGCCATCCCTCCCATAATAAATTGCCCCTCCCACTGTGCCACACAGTATCCCACCATATTCCCTCCACATCCTCCTGTGTGCACCCCCCTCATGTCCCCCAAAGTTGCCACATTATAAAATAAAATAAAAGTTTTCCCCCACACGTCCTCTGTCCACCCTGGCCCCCTCATGTCCCCCAAAGTTGCCACATTATAATATAAAATAAAAGTTTGCCCCCACACGTCCTCTGTGCATCCCAGCCCCCTCGTGTCCCCCCAAAGTTGGCACATAAAAAAAAAAGGAAACCCTAAAAGCTAAATACTTACCTGCGCTTGCTTGCAAAGTCCCGGCACTGTGCTGCTGAGTCCCGGCACAGGCGCGCGCGATGACGTCATCACGCACGCCTGCGCCGGGATTTTACTACCGCATAGGCTCCAGGCCTACTAGGCCTGAAGCCTATGGCGGTGATCGGCGGCGGGGCAGGAAACTATCCGCTTCCCTCCCTGCCCTGCCGCAGTATGTGGGACTAGGTCACGGGTGTCAGCGCTTCAGCAATGAGCGCTTCTATCTGTATTGATAGAAGCGCTCATTGATTCTGGGCCTGCTGGAACCCCCGTCAGAGCCGGCACCCGGGGTGCACCGCCCCCCCCTCCTCCCCCTGGGCATGTGACTTCCCACTCCTGGGGATCATACTGTGATCGGGAAATGACAATGCCCACGCGTTAACTCTCAGACCCGGAGGACAAGGGGTGCAAACGGAAATAAAGTTTACAATTCTCCTTAAAAGAATGAAACTTCCTCCAATCTCCAGAGAAGGGTTCTGGAAGCTTAATCTGCGGCTCCATATGCGGACTGGAAGCGCGAGGAGTGAAAGAGCCTAGAGAACGGAGTTTTTCCCCTTGCTCCTGCACCATCTACGTCAGGTTAGGCTACATGCACACGACCGTTCCGTTTTTTGCGGTCCGCAATTTGTGGAACGGAACGGGCGGCCCATTGTAAAAAATCCTTTTCTTGTCCGCAAAATGGACAATAATAGGACATGCTATAATTTTTTTTCGGGGCCACGGAATGGAGCAAAGGATGCGGACAGCATCACATAGGGGGGAAGGAAAGTGACCACTGTGCTCCACCCTCACCCCTGGCCCTGCCTAGTTGCCTCACAAGTCCTAATGACAGGACAACTGGACGGCAATCCCTAGCTTGAGATAAGTGCAGGGAGGACAGACCAGACAAACAACAGAACGTGAACAGACCGAGTCTATACGAGGAGAGCAACGAAGTACAAATGGAGCAAGCAGAGAATATTCAGGAGAAGCCGGGGTCATAAATACCAGGAGAGTTGTGAAGTGCCAAAGGAGTCAGGAGAGGGTCGTCAGGAGAAAGCTGGGGTCAGAATACCAGGAGAGAAGCAAAGTACACAAGGAGCAGGGAGAGGATCGTCAGGGAATCAGCAGAAGGTAATACGCCAGACAAAATCTCAGTAGGAACCTAATTAATAGGCAACCTGTGGCCAGCAGGCCGCCTGTTTAAATACTGCCTAGTAGGGGTCATGTGACGTGGCCAACGTCACATGACTCACCCTGCTGCAAATGGCTGAGTACCAAGTGCCCAGCTCGGTGCTCAGGTTTAATATGGTTTCTGGGGAAACCGAGGACGCCGGCCGTGCTGAGGAGACGTGCACGGCCGGGTCTGTCCCACCCCCCATCACCTAGGAGACAAGGACGCTGCACGCGTCCCCGCTCCTGCACAGAGTCGGGGCGCCGTCGGTGCTGCGGAGAGTGAGCGCATCGCCGGCGCGCCGTGACAACGCTGGTTCGTTCACCTGAGAAGGAATCAGTAGTCTTATTTAGAGCTCGCCTTACAGTTTGCCTGGCGGTCGTTTCGCGGCAAACTTTGCGCGTTCGCAATTCTCCGAACATGCGAACATATGGCGATGTCCGCTGTCGCCATATTATTTTGCATTGCGCCGAACTTTGACCCATGACACATCCATCAGGTGGGACAGGACAGCCAATTGAGACGTTACAGCACATGGAAACACCCCCACCCTATCACAGAACCCGATCTGTCAGCCATTTTGCATTCTATGTTTTGCTAGTGTAGGGAGAGGTTGCTTTGTGGAGCAGAGACAGGCTGTTAGGGATACCAAACGCTAGCTAAAAGGGGCACAAAAGTCCTTTTAAGGACTGGTATAGGTGTGCTATCAATAGGTGTGAAATACTTAAAATATACTTTCCAACATAGAAAGTATATTATAGTGCATTTGTATTGTGCAGCAGTTGTGTATGGTTCTGCTGCGATACCGCAACTATATAGAGGGACAAGTGCTATTGGAACAACTATTTGCAACGGGTGTGATATACCTGTTGCCCCCCAAAAAACTGATTGAAGGGTGTGATATACCTTCTTCCACAAAATACTGATTGAGGGCTGCGATATACCTGCTACAACACAAAATAGTGATTAAGGGGTTCGATATACCTTCTTCCACAAAATACTGATTGAGGGGTGCGATATACCTGCTTCCACAAAATACTGATTAAGGGGTTTGATATACCGTATTTTTCTCCCTATAAGACGCACCTAGGTTTTTGAGGAGGAAAATAAGAAAAAAATATTTTTAACCAAAAGGTGTGCTTTTGGTGGGTTTTGAACTAATGATGGTCTGTGCATGACACTACTATGGGGATCTGTGGATGGCACTGTTATAGGGGGGATCTGTGGATGGCACTGTTATGGGGGGATCTGTGGATGGCACTGTTATGGAGGGGGATCTGTGGATGGCACTGGTTTGGGGGGTGCATCTGTGGATGGCACTGCTATATATGTGTCACCCACAGATCCCCCACCCCATAACAGTGCCATCCACATATCCCCCACCCCATAACAGTGGCATCCACAGATGCCCTAATATACCGGGGCTAAACCTGTGGGAGGGGCCGGTGGCATGCAAATGCAGCGGGGCCGATGCGGTCACTGTACTTCAGCCCCGCCACTCACTCACTAATTTATTGCCTAAACCTTTTATAATAATAACTTTAATTGAAGTTCCGATCCCCAGCCCCATCTGTACTACCGTACTTACTAAATGTCCTGTAGCAGGCAGAGCAGGGCGCGCGGCCGGCCGTAACTCACTGACGTCACGTGCCTGAATGAAGTAGGCGGCGCAGGCATGTGACGTCAGTCAGTTACGGCCGGCCGCCTGCCTTGCTCTGCCTGATACAGGACATTTAGTAAGTAGTACAGATGGGGCTGGGGATCGTAACTTCAATTAAAGTTATTATTATAAAAGGTTTAGGCAATAAAGCAGTGAGTGAGCGGCGGGGCCGGAGTACAGTGACCGCACCGGCCCCGCC
Organism: Bufo gargarizans; assembly: GCF_014858855.1. Classification (NCBI taxonomy): domain Eukaryota; kingdom Metazoa; phylum Chordata; class Amphibia; order Anura; family Bufonidae; genus Bufo; species Bufo gargarizans. The sequence goes on along the minus strand of NC_058081.1, from coordinate 47,646,602 downwards.
GCATTTGCATGACACCAACCCCTCCTCCCTCCCCCCTCCAGCTGATACATCGCATTCGCCCCATAAGACGCAGGGGCATTTTCCCCCCACTTTTTTTTGGGGGGGGGAAGTGCGTCTTATGGGGCGAAAAATACGGTACCTGCTTCTCACAAAATACTGATGGGGTAGGGGTAGTGATAGGGCACTATTTTTAGACAGGTCACAGATAAGAGCGGCAATTACAGTCAGTAGGGTCATCAGTTTGTCCAGCCTAGGCAAATACAGAGTGCATGTTTGGAGGCCAATAGTTGTGGTCCCCTTGTATGTGAGATGTGTGAATGAATGATGGATGTCTGTGATTTAGAAATATAAGAATTTAATTCCACTTCTGTTAACAGGTACCTGTTTTTACAGGACCTTAGGGACACCATTGTTTTCCCCAATCTAGAGCACACTGCTGTGTGCTACACCTGGGGAGTTGTAGCGTTACCTTCCCTCACAGGAGTGGCGCTGCTGCTCAGCTGGCGTGAGTTCCAGAATCGTGCACTAGGTATCTGACAAAGGGATAGCAATCGTTACGGAGTATTAGTGAGATCAACCACCTCCCATATAGATTGCAGAGCAAGTGACAGCGACCATAACTAGACAAGTAGCTTTTGCTTCCAGGCCAAATCTGATAACTACCTTTAGGCATACTCTCTTCTGAGTTTTGATTGTTAATAGTAAACAATAAAGTTTGAAGTTTTAATATACATTTAGGACCCCTAAAAGGATAGTTTGGTCAATTGACCGTGGTTTGACTTTGTTATAGTATCCTGAGGGTCCTATAAGACAAAATTTGGTTTTCAGGAAGAGGAGGTAGCAACGGCTGCCACCCAGTGGTCTGACAACAGTACCAAGATCAGCCCAAGGAGGAAGGTCCCCGCTGTTGCTGCCTACTCCGAGATCTCTAATGTCAGTGGTGGTGAAGGTGACGATGATGATGTTTCGATGGACATCACGTGGGTTCCCACAAGAGAGGAAGAGGAGGGGAGTTCAGAGAGAGAGAGATGGAGCAGCAGAGACGGAGGAGAAGGAGGAGAAGCAGGCAGAGCTTGCAGGGCACAGGAGGCAAAAGCAGACTGCAAATGTATCTGGAGAAAGCCATCCACCATGCACGGTCACTTCTGGCGCTCCCAGGATGCCGGCACATGGCTCTGCAGTGTGGGCTATTTTTAACGTGTCAGCTGCTGACAATAATGCTGCCATCTGCAGCCTGTGCTGTCGCGGTAAGCCCAACACTCACCTAGGGATGACCGCCTTAAGAAGGCACCTGGCCTCCCATCGCCAAGCCCAATTGGAGCAATGCCGTCAGAAACCACAAAGCCACACTCCCAGCACTCCACGTCCTGCCTCTTCTCCTTCTCCTCTCTCCTCTCATTTGTCTTCCACTCCACCTTCCACCGTGCAATCATCGCTTTCATCTGGCAGAAGGCAGGCTTCCGTGGCCCAAATGTTGGAGCGTAAAAAGTTGATGACATCGGATAACCCTCTTGCCCAACGGCTGACTGCTGGCTTGTCGGAACTGCTAGCCCTCCAACTACTGCCATATAAACTGGTGGACTCGGAGGCCTTTAGAAAATTTGTGGCCATTGACATACTGCAATGGAAGGTCCCTGGAAGGAAATATTTCTCCCAGAAGGACATCCCAGAGCTATATGACCATGTTCAGTGGCAAGATAATATATCTCTGGCACACAGTGTCGATGCCAAGATACATCTGACCACAGACATGTGGTCTAGCAAACACTGACGGCCGTCAAGCATGTAACCCGTGGCTCCCATGTGGATTTGGTGTTACTGCCATGGATTGCATGCAGGCCTGCCTCTTCTTCTCCTCCTCCTACTCCATCCTCCGTCTCCTCCTCGACTGACTCCTCCTTTTCCACTGCTACCGCCTTTTCCGTTGCGCCCTTCAAGCTCCCCAGAACCTATTCGACGAGCCAGGTGAGACGTTGCCATACTGTGATGCGGCTGTTGTGCCTGGACTGCTTTCAGGCCGATCAGTGGCTAACCCCGCTCAATTTGACAGTTGGTAAAGTGTGCGACAATGGTGCCAATCTGCTGAGCGTGCTGAGACAGGGCAAAATGACACACGTGCCGCACATGGCACACGTCCTGAAATTCATACATCGATTCGTTGCCAAATACCTTGGGGTCTAGGACGTCTTGCGGCAGGCCAGGAAAATCTCTGGCCATTTTAGGCGATCTTACACGGCTATGGCTCGCCTTGCTAACGTTCAGCGGCGACACCACCTGTCAGACATCTGATTTGTGACTGCCCAATGTGCTGGAATTCCACCTTGTATATGCTTGATAGGCTACTCCAACAGCAACATGCCGTTAAAGACTACTTGTACGAACTCTGCAGCAGGACAGGTTCTGGGCAGCTTGTTTTATTTTCACCACGCCAGTGGCTGCTCATGCGCGACCCATGCAGACTTCTGTGGCCATTTGATGAGATCACCAAACTGGTCAGTCACAGCCAGAGCGCCATCAGTGACATCGTACCTTACTCCATCTGACACAAGTCAGAAGGAGTCTGAAGAGGAGTCAGAGGTGAATGGTGACTGGGAAGAGGAGGAGGAGCAAGAAGAGCAGGCTTTGAGGGGGACTTTAAACTTTTTGGGGATCCCTGGTGTTGTCCGTGACTGGGGGGAGGAGACCGAGAATGACATTCTCCTGGGTGATGAGCAGGAGCCAGGGCGCTCCACCGCTTCCAATTTAGTGCAAATGGGGGCCTTCGTGCTCCAGTGTTTGAAGAGGGACCCCCGTATAAAAAGCATAAAGGGCAAAGACCAGTGCTGGGTCGCAACGTACTTAGACCCCCCTGGTACAAATACAAACTGGCGGACATGTTACCAGCATCACAGAGGGCTGGCAGAATGCAGCATTTCCAGGCCTTGCTGCGAGAGATGCTGCATTCTTCTGTTGCGGGCACTGGCAGAGGAATTTCCACCCACAGCGAAACAGGTGCGGGTACCTATCCTCCCAAGCCTGCAAGAAGAGGGCAGTTTGAAGATGTGTTGGTCACTTCGGATAGGAGATTATTCTTTCAGCCAACTCATCGACAGCCGCCCTCCGGATCCAGCCTCAGTGAACGCCCAGACCAACAGGGGTCCGACTACATCGGGATAACAGCCGATGTGGACGCTCTGAGAAGCGAGGAACCCCTGGACTACTGGGTGTGCAGGCTTGACCTGTGGCCACAGCTGGCAAAATTTCCCATGAAACTCTTGGCTTGCCCCTTGTCGTGTGTCCTGTCCGAAAGTATGTTCAGCGCAGCAGGGGGGATCGTAACCGATAATCGCACATGCCTAGCTCACGACAGTGTGGACTACCTCACATTTCTAAAAATGAATGAGGCATGAATCTCGTAGGAATTCAACACCTGTGAAGACCATGTGCAATTGAATTTCCTCATGCCAGCTCACACATATCCGCCAACATCCCAAAAAAAGATAGGTCCATGTTTTATGCATATACAGTGGCATAAAAAATCTTATCTCTCAGTTGAATGCCTAATATTTGGGGGCGCTGCTGGCCGAAAGTAAAAATTTGTATCCAGTGACCGCCTAATGTACCTCTAGCCACATCATCACAAGTTCTGTTCTGTCAGGTGAATGCCTAATTTTAGGGGCCTGTACTGGCCTACAGTAAAATTTTTATACAGTGACCACCTAATGTACCTCCAGCCACATCATCACAAGTTATTTTCTGTCAGGTAAATGCCTAATTTTAGGGGCCTGTACTAGCTTACAGTAAAATTTTTATACAGTGACCACCTAATGTACCTCCAGCCACATCATCACAAGTTCTTTTCTGTCAGGTGAATCACAAATTTTTGGGTCCTGTACTGGCCTACAGTAAACGTTTTAGCCAGTGACTGCCTAATGTACCTCCAGTCTCATTATCACAAGTTCTTTTCTGTCAGGTGAATGCCTAATTTTTGGGGCCTGTGCTGGCCGAAAGTAAAATTTGTATCCAGTGACCGCCTATTGTACCTCCAGCCACATCATCACAAGTGCTTTTCTGTCAGGTGAATGCCTAAATTTTAAGGCCTGTACTAGCTGACAGTAAAATTTGTATCCAGTGACCGACTCATGTACCTCTAGCCACATCATTACAAGCTCTTTTCTGTCATGTGAATGCCTAATTTTTGGGGCCTATGCTGGCCTTAAAGAGGACCTTTCACCGATTATAACAGTGTGAACTAAGTATACAGACATGTAGAGCGTTGCACGGGTATCTCACTGCACTTACTAATATCCCTGGGCGCCGCTCCGTTCTCCCACTATGCTGTCCGGTATCTTCGGTCACAAAGTCATGTTAACTATAACTTAGTGAGCAAAGATACTGGAGGGCATAGCAGGAGAACGGAGCGGCGCCCAGGGATAATAGTAAGTGCAGTGAGATCCACGGGCACCGCTCTATATGTCAGTATACTTAGTTCACATTGTCATAATCGGTGAAAGGTCCTCTTTAAGTAAAATTTGTATCCAGTGACCGCCTAATGTACCTCTAGCCACATCATCACAAGTTATTTTCTGTCAGATGAATGCCTAATTTTTGGGGCCTGTACTGGCCTACAGTAAAATTTTTATCCAGTGACCGCCTAATATACCTCCAGCTAAATCATCACAAGTTCTTTTCTGTCAGTTGAATGCCTAATTTTTGGGGCCTGTATTGGCCTACAGCAGTAATCGGCAAAGTGCGGCTCGCGAGCCACAAGCGGCTCTTTAGAACCTTCAATGTGGCTCTTTAGTGCGGGCTGGCGGGTGTGCGGTCGCGCAGCCATATCGCACTGCTCAAGCTGCTTGCAAAATGTCCATCATGCGCCTCCTGCCCCGTCTGTCTGCTTTCCACTTTATGAATGAAGCAGGCAGGCGGGACAGGAGGCGCATGAGGGAGGGAGAGATGTCACGCTGCGAACAGCAGCAGAAGGGCAGGCAGTGGCGCTCTAGTTCAGATGCCCACTGCCGGCCATGTGAGGAGTGGTGAAGAGGCCGCCGCTCAGGAGGAGCGAAATGTCCTGCAGCAGAAAGGTAGGAGCTGACCCCGGTGTGTGCACAGCGCCGGGCACTGCACCGGCCCCGCCGCAAGTGTCCCTGCCTCCTCCCTTCCCCCCACTAATACATTACTTTACTTACTAGAAGGCACTTATGGGGGATATCTGTGGAGGGCACTTATAGGGGATATCTGTGGATGACACATATATAGCATCTTATGCTATATATGTGCCCTCCACAGATATCCCCCATAAGGGCCCTCAACAGATATCCCCCATAAGAGCGTCATCCACAGATATCCCCCATAAGTGCGTCATCCACAGATATCCCCCATAAGTGCGTCATCCACAGATATCCCCCATAAGTGCATCATCCACAGATATCCCCCATAAGTGCGTCATCCACAGATATCCCCCATAAGTGCGTCATCAACAGATATCCCCCATAAGTGCGTCATCAAAAGATATCCCCCATAAGTGCGTCATCCACAGATATCCCCCGTAAGTGCGTCATCCACAGATATCCCCCATAAGTGCGTCATCCACAGATATCCCCCATAAGTGCGTCATCAACAGATATCCCCCATAAGTGCGTCATCAAAAGATATCCCCCATAAGTGCGTCATCCACAGATATCCCCCGTAAGTGCGTCATCCACAGATATCCCCCATAAGTGCGTCATCCACAGATATCCCCCATAAGTGCGTCATCCACAGATATCCCCCATAAGTGCGTCATCCACAGATATCCCCCATAAGTGCGTCATCCACAGATATCCCCCATAAGTGCGTCATCCACAGATATCCCCCATAAGTGCGTCATCCACAGATATCCCCCATAAGTGCGTCATAAACAGATATCCCCCATAAGTGCGTCATCCACAGATATCCCCCATAAGTACGTCATCCACAGATATCCCCCATAAGTACATCATCCACAGATATCCCCCATAAGTGCGTCATCCACAGATATCCCCCATAAGTACGTCATCCACAGATATCCCCCATAAGTACGTCATCCACAGATATCCCCCATAAGTACGTCATCCGCAGATATCCCCCATAAGTACGTCATCCGCAGATATCCCCCATAAGTGCGTCATCCGCAGATATCCCCCATAAGTGCGTCATCCACAGATATCCCCCATAAGTGCGTCATCCACAGATATCCCCCATAAGTGCGTCATCCACAGATATCCCCCATAAATGCGTCATCCACAGATATCCCCCATAAGTGCGTCATCCACAGATATCCCCCATAAGTGCGTCATCCACAGATATCCCCCATAAGTGCGTCATCCACAGATATCCCCCATAAGTGCGTCATCCACAGATATCCCCCATAAGTACGTCATCCACAGATATCCCCCATAAGTGCGTCATCCACAGATATCCCCCATAAGTGCGTCATCCACAGATATCCCCCATAAGTGCGTCATCCACAGATATCCCCCATAAGTGTGTCATCCACAGATATCCCCCATAAGTGCGTCATCCACATCTGCAGACAAGTTTAATAAAAGTAAAAAATGATAAAGATAAAATGAAATAATAATCAAGATCCAAATAAAAGAAAGTACATATAAAAATATGTAAAAACACAGTCTGGGCTCATGCCCACGAATGTAAGGGCGCCGTGACTGTGCTGTGGACCGCAAATAGCGGTTCCGCAATGCACGGACATAGACCATGGGGCAGCTGCATAAGGATCGCGAACCCATTCACTTGAACGGGGTTCGCGATCCGCATCCGACTGCCCGCACCGCAAGAAAGTAGCGCATGCTGAAGTGAATGGGTCCATGATGCGGGCTGCACACAAAAAAGTAGTGCATGCGCTACCTTTTTGCGGTGCGGAGGCACAGCCAGAGCACCATGGAAGCACTCTGTAGCACTCATATCCCGGATCCTGGACCCATTGAAGTGAATGGGTCCATGATGCGGGCTGCACACGGCCAGTGCCCGTGTATTGCGGACCCGCCGTATGCGGCCTGCAATATGGCAACGGTGGGCACACGGTCGTGAGCATGAGCCCTAATAGTCCTCACTGGTACTGTTGACGCAATATTTTAGGTTTAAAAAATGTGTCTCTCGAAAGAAATTTCAATCGTGGTTTTGGCGATATTTGGCTCAGTTGACAAAAAAGTTTGCCCACCACTGGCCTACAGTAAAATATGTATCCAGTGACCACCTAATGTACCTCCAGCCCAGTGGTCGGCAAAGTGCGGCTCGCGAGCCACAAGCGGCTCTTTAGACCCTTGAATGCGGCTCTCCACGCGAAACCAACCCATCCTGCACTACAGAGGAATCTTGCCTGTGGGATGAGGGCGTGTTGCTGCTGCACCGGGTGCAGAGTCCTGCCCTTGCACCTCTGTCACTGACCTGACATCAGTGACATTGCTCCGCCTCTCCCTCTCCTCAGTTGGACAGTGACCAGCAACCGGACAGCCGACGTAGGCGGAGCTATAATAGCCCCACCCCCTTTTTACCCACGATTCCTGCAGCCTGAACCTTCCAATCTTCCATGCCCAGCATCAGTTGGATTGATACAACTGCAACATTGATGTGAGTGTCAGGGGAATTACTGCGGTTATATTCAGCTTTCCCAGACTGTGCACATGTGACCTGCAGGACAGTAGGAAAGCTGGGTGAATTATATCATGAGATGTCATCCAGCTTCCCTGCTATGCTGCATGGCACAAGTGCAGAGGCATTAGAGTATGGGGGAGAGGCACAGCAGGAAAGCTGGGTGTCTATATATGTGTATGGGATATGTGTGCGTCCATGTATGTGGTGACTGTGTGCATGAATGCATCCATGTATGTGGAGAGTGCGTGTATGAATGCATCCATGTATGTGGAGAGTGCGTGTATGAATGCATCCATGTATGTGGAGAGTGCGTGTATGACTGCATCCATGTATGTGGAGAGTGTGTGTATGACTGCATCCATGTATGTGGAGAGTGCGTGTATGACTGCGTCCATGTATGTGGAGAGTGCGTGTATGACTGCATCCATGTATGTGGAGAGTGCGTGTATGAATGCATCCATGTATGTGGAGAGTGTGTGTATGACTGCATCCATGTATGTGGAGAGTGCGTGTATGACTGCGTCCATGTATGTGGAGAGTGCGTGTATGACTGCATCCATGTATGTGGAGAGTGCGTGTATGAATGCATCCATGTATGTGGAGAGTGCGTGTATGACTGCGTCCATGTATGTGGAGAGTGCGTGTATGACTGCGTCCATGTATGTGGAGAGTGCGTGCATGAATGCATCCATGTATGTGGAGAGTGCGTGTATGAATGCATCCATGTATGTGGAGAGTGCGTGTATGAATGCATCCATGTATGTGGAGAGTGTGTGTATGACTGCATCCATGTATGTGGAGAGTGCGTGTATGACTGCGTCCATGTATGTGGAGAGTGCGTGTATGACTGCATCCATGTATGTGGAGAGTGCGTGTATGAATGCATCCATGTATGTGGAGAGTGCGTGTATGACTGCGTCCATGTATGTGGAGAGTGCGTGTATGACTGCGTCCATGTACGTGGAGAGTGCGTGTATGACTGCGTCCATGTACGTGGAGAGTGCGTGTATGACTGCGTCCATGTATGTGGAGAGTGCGTGTATGAGTGCGTCCATGTATGTGGAGAGTGTGTGCATGTGTGCGTCCATGTATGTGGAGAGTGCGTGTATGACTGCGTCCATGTATGTGGAGAGTGCGTGTATGACTGCGTCCATGTATGTGGACAGTGCGTGTATGACTGCGTCCATGTATGTGGAGAGTGCGTGTATGACTGCGTCCATGTATGTGGAGAGTGCGTGTATGACTGCGTCCATGTATGTGGAGAGTGCGTGTATGACTGCGTCCATGTATGTGGAGAGTGCGTGTATGACTGCGTCCATGTATGTGGAGAGTGCGTGTATGACTGCGTCCATGTATGTGGACAGTGCGTGTATGACTGCGTCCATGTATGTGGAGAGTGCGTGTATGACTGCGTCCATGTATGTGGAGAGTGCGTGTATGACTGCGTCCATGTATGTGGAGAGTGCGTGTATGACTGCGTCCATGTATGTGGAGAGTGCGTGTATGACTGCATCCATGTATGTGGAGAGTGCGTGTATGACTGCGTCCATGGCTGCAGTATGAAAGGTACAGAGGCTAAAATACTTGTGGATATGTAGAGGTGAATCAGACGGGTCTATTACAATTGCAGCGCATGCACTACTTTTTTGCGGTGCGGAGGCACAGCCAGAAGCCCTCTGTAGCCCTCATATCCCGGATCCTGGATCCATTGAAGTGAATGGGTCCATGATGCGGGCTGCACATGGCTGTGTGCAGCCCGCATCATGGACCCATTCACTTCAGCATGCGCTTCCTTCCTATATATTTTAGGTTTTAAAAATGTGGCTCTCAAAAAAGAAATTCACTCGTGGTTTTGGCGATATTTGGCTCAGTTGACAAAAAAGTTTGCCCACCACTGCTCTAGCCACATAATCACAAATCTTTTCTGTCAGGTGAATGCCAAAATTTTGAGGCCTGTAGTGGTTAGTATCCAGTAACCACCTAATGTACATCCATCCACATCATCACAAGCTCTTTTCTGTCAGATGAATGCCTAATTTTTAGGGCCTGTATTGGCCTACAGTAAAATTTTTATACAGTGACCGCCTAATATACCTCCAGGCACATCATCACAAGTTCTTTTCTGTCCGGTAAATGCAAAAATTTTTAGGCCTGTATTGGCCGACATTAAAATTTGTATTCAGTGAACACCTAATGTAACTCCAGCCACATCATCACAAGTTCTTTTTTGTCAGGAAAATGCCTAATTTTGAAAGCCTGTGCTGACAGAAATTAAAATTTGTATCCAGTGACCACCTAATGTACCTCCAGCCACAAGTTTTTTTTTGTCAGGTGAATGCCTAATTTTTGGGTCATGATTTGGCCTAGAGTAAACTTTTTTGCCAGTGACGCCTAATGTACCTCCAGTCTCATTATCACAAGCTCTTTTCTGTCAGATGAATGCCTAATTTTTGAGGCCTGTACTGGCTGACAGCAAAATTTGTATTCAGTGACCGCCTATTCTACCTCTAGCAACATCATCATAAGTCATTTTCTGTCAGGTGAATTCACCATTTTTGGGGCCTGTATCGGCCTACAGTAAAATTTGTATCAAGTGAACGCCTAATGTACCTCCAGCTAAATCATCACAAGTTCTTCTCTGTCAGTTGAATGCCTAATTTTAGGGGCCTTTACTGGCTAACTGTAAAATTTGTATCCAGTGACCACCTAATGTACCTCCAGCCACATCATCACAAGTTCTTTTCTGTCAGGTAAATGCCTTATTTTGGGGCCTGAACTTACCAACTGTAAAATTTGTATCCAGTGACCGCCTAATGTACCTCCAGCGACATCATCACAAGTGCTTTTCTGTCAGGTGATTGCCCTATTTTTGGGTCTTGTACTTGCCTACAGTAAATGTTTTAGCCAGTGACATCCTAATGTACCTCCAGCCACATCATCACAAGTTCTTTTTTTGTCAGGTGAATACCTAAATTTTGGGGCCCGTGCTGTCCGAAAGTAAAATTTGTATCCAGTGACAACCTAATTTACCTCTAGCCACTGTGGGGATGTGCTCGTGGTAGGCTACGGTAGCGGCGGCAGTATTGAGGCACCCACAGACAGTCTTTGTGATACACCGTGACTTTATTCACACCAAAAGGCATAACAGGCAATGTGCAGACCACACAGGTGCATATTCACATAGTGCATAAAACAAAAGTCCTTCCATAGGAAATAAACAGCAGGTTTGAGTCACCTTGTTTTGGACAGACCACAGCGGTCGTGCAGGCTTGTAAGCTACCTGCCTTTGTCTCCCTTTGGCCAGAGCCCCTTCGGCTCGTAGCACCACAGGTCCCAGGGCTATCCTTCAATGTGTGCTGCGCCCAGACTCTCCTTCACCAGCACTCACTCTGTCTGTGGAAATCTCCAGCACAGCAAGACACACCCCACCCCCATCATCAGCAGGCTGGGTTCTTTAAAGGCCCAGCTCCACCAAAAACCTGGGCTGGCCGTGGGGAACAGTAAGAACCGGCCCGGACACGCTGCGCCAGCAGCATTCGCCGCTGTAACCGCAATGATCCGGTTCTTACTCCACCGAGGCCAGGACCTCTGGTGGCACGTATCGTCCGTCCATTATTATTCCGGGGACTCTCCTACATATCCCCCCCCTTTGTTCACCCCTGAGGGCTTGAACATACTGTTCAAGCCTGAGGGGGTGAACACATGCACAGCAGTGTACCAGGGACAGGGCATCTGCGTTCCCCTGTAAGCGGCCGGCCCTGTGCTCAACAGTGAACTTAAAGTTCTGGAGGGACAAGAACCACCCGGTAACCCGAGCGCTCCCCTCCTCAGCCCGACTCATCCACTGGAGAGGGGAGTGGTCGGTCACCAGACGGAACCTTCTCCCCAGAAGGTAATATCTGAGAGACTCGAGTGCCCACTTGATGGCAAGGCACTCTCTCTCCACAATGCTATACCGGGTTTCTGCTGGGGTAAGCTTGCGGCTTAGAAAAACCACGGGGTGCTCTTCCCCGTTGAGCTCTTGGGAAAGCACAGCCCCTAGTCCTACTCCCGAGGCATCTGTTTGAACTACAAACTCCCGCTTGAAGTCGGGCGTCACCAGAACTGGGGACTCACATAGGGCCGACTTCAAACGGGAGAACGCCTCCTCCTCCTGCTCCCCCCAGCGAACCATCACCGACTTTCTACCCTTCAAGAGGCCGGTTAACGGGGCTGCCAAGGTGGCAAAATGGGGAATGAACCTCATGTAGTACCCAATCAGGCCCAAAAATGACCGTACTTGCTTGGACGTACGAGGCCTGGGCCAATTCCGGATTGCTTCAACTTTATTCACTTGGGGCCTAATGACTCCGCGTCCAATCACAGATCCCAAATAGCGAGCTTCCTCTAGTCCCACCGAGCATTTTTTTGGGTTGGCAGTTAACCCCGCCTTCCTTAGAGAATCTATCACTGCCTGAAGTTTTGACAAATGACCCTCCCAGTCTGGGCTAAACACGACTATATCATCCAGATACGCGGAGGTATACGGGTGATGGGGCTTGAGGACGACATCCATCAGACGCTGGAACGTAGCCGGAGCGCCATGCAACCCAAAAGGCAACACCCTATACTGAAAAAGCCCCTCCGGGGTGACAAAGGCCGTCTTCTCCTTTGCTGCCTCCGTCAGAGGTACCTGCCAGTAGCCCTTCGTGAGATCTAGGATCGAAAAATACCGGGCTTTTCCCAGCCGCTCTATCAACTCGTCTACCCGAGGCATGGGATAGGCGTCAAATTTTGATACCTCATTCAATTTCCTAAAATCATTACAGAACCGTAATGAACCATCCGGTTTGGGAATAAGGACAATCGGGCTAGCCCACTCGCTCTTTGACTCTTCTATGACCCCTAGATGTAGCATCGATCTTATCTCCTGCGAAATGGCCTGTCGCCGAGCCTCCGGTACTCGGTATGGTCTTAGGCGGACTTTCACCCGGGGCTCGGTGACAATGTCATGCTCGATCAAGGTGGTACGTCCAGGAAGGTCAGAGAATACGTCCCTATTCCGACTAACAAATTCTCTCACCTCTTGGGCTTGTTTGGTCGACAGTCCGTCCCCTATCGTCACCCCAGCGGCGCTCTCCGGAACACCTGGTGACCCCGGGTCACTCCCTGACGTCCCGACAGAGGGCGGGCTGTCTCCAAACAAATTCTCTCTGTCTCTCCAAGGCTTTAGTAGATTCACATGATATACCTGTTCGGGCTTCCGCCGCCCTGGCTGGTATATCCTGTAATCAACTGGGCCCACTTTCTCCTTAACTTCATAGGGTCCATGCCACCGGGCCAAGAATTTACTCTCGACCGTGGGCACGAGTACAAGAACTCGGTCACCCGGGTGAAATGTCCTTACCCGGGCGGTTCGGTTATATACCCGACTCTGGGCCAGTTGTGCCGCTTCCATGTGCTCACGGACGATCGGCAACACGACCCCTATTCGGTCCTGCATTTTTCCTATGTGCTCTATCACACTTTTATGAGGCGTAGGCTGTTGCTCCCATGCCTACTTAGCGATATCCAGTAGCCCACGGGGATGTCGCCCATATAACAACTCAAAGGGCGAGAACCCCGTGGACGCCTGGGGCACCTCCCGTACCGCAAACAAAACATAGGGCAACAGTAAGTCCCAATCTCTCCCGTCCTTAGCCACGACTCTTTTTAGCATGGACTTCAGGGTCTTATTAAACCGTTCTACTAACCCATCGGTTTGGGGATGGTAGACGGACGTGTGCAGGTGTTTAATATTTAATAGCTTACACAATTCCTTTGTTACTTTGGACATAAAGGGTGTCCCCTGGTCCGTCAGAATCTCCTTTGGTATCCCCACCCGGGCAAACATACTCATGAGCTCTTTAGCTATTACCTTGGCCGACGTATGGCGCAATGGGACCTCCTCCGGACAGCGAGTGGCATAGTCTAACACTACCAGGATGTGTTGGTGACCTCGGGCTGACTTAATAATGGGGCCTACCAGATCCATGGCGATCCTTTCGAAGGGCACCTCTATAATGGGCATAGGTACCAGTGGACTGCGATACTGAGGTTGGGGGCTAGTCAGCTGACACACTGGACAGGACTGACAGAACCTCCGGACTTCCTCATATATCCCAGGCCAATAGAACCGTTGTAGAATTCGCTCCAGCGTTTTCTTAACCCCCAGATGACCACCCAACACATGCGCATGCGCTAAATCCAAGACCATTCGCCGGTAAGGCTGGGGCACCACCAGTTGTTCCACCACCTCCTGCCTCACCTTGTCTACCCTATATAACAGGTCCTGGTTATAGGCCAGGTGAGGAAATATGGTATCGGCGCCGGGACGCTGGGCAACACCATTAATTACCGACACCCCTTCTCTAGCCCGCAATAACGTTGAATCCTGGAGCTGTGCGGTCCCGAAGGTTTCTCGGGGTACCTCCAGATCCAGGACGGACGAACTTTCTACTGTCTCACCCGCCAATACTTCTAGGGGAAACCGGTCAGGGTTACACTCTACCTCCCCTACGGTGACCCCTACAGCTGGGGCCCCTGCCTCGGGGTCCTCGGGCTCGGGACCTGGACATTTTCCTTCCCCACAGGTAGGCAACCCGTTCCTCCACAAAGTCCAGAACAGGGGAAAGTCCCTCCCCAATATTGCGGCATAAGGGAGCCGTCTCCCCACCCCGACGACATGTGGTACCTCCTTTCCACACACTGCCAGGGTAACCTTAGTGGTGGGATACTCCCTGCGATCCCCATGTATACAGACAATGGTAAGGGTTCGCCTTTCTGGGAGTTTTTCCGTTACCAGCGACTCATGGACCAGCGTTACCAGGCTCCCAGAGTCCAGCAGGGCCTGCACGGAGTGTCCATTAACAACGACATCACACAGCGGAGGGGTGTCCGCCGCCAGCAGGGGGTCAGCTATATACACCGGTTGGGCATAAAAAGAGGACCGGCGAGCAAACCCGCAGTCCATGGGTTCGGACGCCCTAGGGCAGTTGGATGCCACATGTCCCCAGTCCTCACAATGCCAACATCTGATCCTCGCAGCCTCCCTCCTCCCCAGGGTATTCCTCCCACGAACTGGAGATCCACTCCCCTCCTTATGTGGTGGGATCCCTTTTTCAGGATCCCGGGTCAGCAACACGGGCTGACGTGACTTCGGTAGTACCGCTGAGTCCCGCACCAAATCCTGAGTGGCCATATACCTCTCCACCAGGCTAACCAGTTGTTCCAGGTTGCCTGGATCGCCTTGTCCCACCCAGCGCTGTATGGCTCTCGGGAGGGTACGCACGAACCTGTCGACCACGACCCTTTCAACCATCTGAGAAGTGCTCAATATTTCAGGCTGAAGCCATTTTTTTACTAGGTGAAGTAAGTCATAGGCTTGTGACCGCACGGGTTGGGACTCGGCAAACACCCAATGATACACCCTGTGCGCTCGCACATAGGTGTTTACCCCCAACCTGGCCAACACCTCAGCTTTTAGCCTCTCATAGTCCTTGGCCTCATCGCGGCTGAGGTCAAAATAGGCCTTTTGTGCGTCCCCCACCAGAAAAGGCGCCACCACCTCGGCCCACTGCTCCAACGGCAGCCTCTCTTGCTCCGCGGTTCTTTCGAACACCATCAGGAATGCCTCTATATCATCTCCCGGACCCATTTTCCTCAGGGCGGATTGGACTTTGTCCCTGGCGGTAGACACAGTCGGGGTTGTCGCAGTTGAAACTCCTTGCAGGGATGTTCGCACCGACTCTTGCATGGCTGCCAGCTGCTGCATTAGGAGATTGTTTGTTTGCTGCTGCTGTACATTACTCTGAATCAGGTGCTTAATGGCCTCCTCCATCTTGTCAGGAACCAAAAAACTTGCAGGCCTGATATATGACATGCAGTCCAACACAACTTTTGCTTCAGGCCTGCCTCACTGCAGGAATGCCCGCTCCAAGCCACCAATTGTGGGGATGTGCTCGTGGTAGGCTACGGTAGCGGCGGCAGTATTGAGGCACCCACAGACAGTCTTTGTGATACACCGTGACTTTATTCACACCAAAGGCATAACAGGCAATGTGCAGACCACACAGGTGCATATTCACATAGTGCATAAAACAAAAGTCCTTCCATAGGAAATAAACAGCAGGTTTGAGTCACCTTGTTTTGGACAGACCACAGCGGTCGTGCAGGCTTGTAAGCTACCTGCCTTTGTCTCCCTTTGGCCAGAGCCCCTTTGGCTCGTAGCACCACAGGTCCCAGGGCTATCCTTCAATGTGTGCTGCGCCCAGACTCTCCTTCACCAGCACTCACTCTGTCTGTGGAAATCTCCAGCACAGCAAGACACACCCCACCCCCATCATCAGCAGGCTGGGTTCTTAAAGGCCCAGCTCCACCAAAAACCTGGGCTGGCCGTGGGGAACAGGCACCCCTCCACTCTTTACCTGTTCCCAGTAAGAACCGGCCCGGACACGCTGCGCCAGCAGCATTCGCCGCTGTAACCGCAATGATCCGGTTCTTACTCCACCGAGGCCAGGACCTCTGGTGGCACGTATCGTCCGTCCATTATTATTCCGGGGACTCTCCTACACCACATTATCACAAATTATTTTCTGTCAGGTAAATCCCAAATTTTTGGGGCCTGTTCTGGCCTACAGTAAAATTTGTATATACTGACCGCCTAATGTACCTCTAGCCACATCATCACAAGTTCTTTTCTGTCAAATGAATACCAAATTTTTTTGGCCTGTACTGGCCTACAGTGAAATTTGTATACAGTGACCACCTAATGTACCTCCAGCCACATTACTACAAGTTCTTTTCTGTCAGGTGAATGCCTAATTTTAGGGGCCTTTACTGGCTTACAGTAAAATTTTTATCCAGTGACCGCCTAATGTACCTCTAACCACATCAACACAATTTATTTTCTGTCAGGTGAATACCTAATTTTTGGGGCCTGTTTTGGACGACAGTAAAATTTGTATCCAGTGACTGCCTAATGTACCTCCAGCCAAATCATCACAAGTGCTTTTCTGTCAGGTGAATTCCTAATTTATGGGTCCTGTACTGGCCGACAGTAAACGTTTTAGCCAGTGACCGCCTAATGTACCTCAAGCCACATCATCACAAGTTCTTTTCTGTCAGGTGAAAGCCTAATTTTTGGGGCCTGTGCTTGCCGAAAGTAAAATTTGTATCTATTGACCGCCTAATGTACCTGCAGCCACATCATCACAAGTTCTTTACTGTCAGATAAATGCCTAATTTTAGGGGCCTGTACTGGCTTACAGTAAAATTTGTATCCAGTGACCGCCTAATGTACCTCCAGACACATTATCACAAATTCTATTCTGTCATGTGAATGCCAAAATGTTGAGGCTTGTATTGTCCAACATTAAAATTTGTATCAAGTGACCACCTATTGTACCTCCAGAAACATCAACACAAGTTCTATTTTGTTAGGTGAATGCCTAATTTTTGTGTCCTGTACTTACTGACAGTAAAATGTGTTTCCAGTGACTGCCTAATGTACCTCCAGGCACATCATCACAAGTTCTTTTCTGTTAGGTGAATGCCTGATTTTTGGGGCCTGTGCTGGCCGGCTGGCTTCTCCTGGTCTCTGGATAAGTACTCACAGCTATGCTCACAGGGAATGGCTCTTCCTGGAGGACTGGAGGTGCTGCTTGCTTGTCAACCAGCTGAGGCTGATGGCTCAGGCTGGGAATGTTCTCTGGTCTCAACCGAGACAGAGTCCTGGTTTGGGATCCCAATTTTCCGGGAGCTCCTACTAACACAGCCTTCCCCAAGTAGGGGTAGCTGGTACACACTAACTAGAACTTCCTTCTCCTCCCCATGCTCACAGAGGGGGGGGACTAAACTGGAATGTACTATTCCAGTTTAGAAACACTAAACTGAGACTCGATGTCACCACCAGACATCTGAGAAGCTCTGACAGATGCCTTTCAGAACCTCCTCCTTGAGCTTCCTTTGTTTTGCTTTCAGTTCCTCATCTCGTTAGCCTCTCTCAGCTGTCATGTAGTTGGACTGATTGCATCCCTTTAAATTCCTCCCCATAGTGCATCAGTGTGCGGTTTATATTTCTTCCTGGAGTGTGTGTGCATGCTGATCCTACTTCCCAGTCTTCTACAAGATAAGTGTTGTGCATTATTTTGTGTTTTTCTGTTTGCTGGATCCCAGGTGACCCTGACTCCCTCCGTATCTAGTGTAGGGAGCTGGTGGTCGTGTCCCCTCACTATTATAGGGTGTTCAGGTGTTATACAGTCGAGGTACGAGGATATGCGATCATCTACCATTGGGATTATTGCATAGGCTGAGCAGTAAGGGAGAGAGCCAGGTCTGATGCAGGGGTCTCCCTTTTGTTCCTTAGTTTTGGATCCAGTGAGTCGTATATTCATTTTGTGTTGTCTTGTTTCCTGTACACCTTCCGTGACACTAGATTCCTGGTCACATATTGCTGCCACCTGCTGGTGTACATAGAGAACTACAGCAAATGTATAGAAAGTGCATAAAATAACCATAATTTATACAGACTGACAATACACATACACTTAAAATTTGGTAGCTGGGAAAAAGAGTTTGGTAACATAACTACGGGATGTTACACATAATAACAAGTTTTTTACTGTCAGGTAAATGCCTAATTTTGGGGCCTTTACTGGCCTACATTAAAATTTGTATCCAGTGACTGCCTAATGTACCTCCAGCCACATCATCACAAATTCTATTCTGTCTGGTGAATGCCAAAATGTTGAGGCTTGTATTGGCCGAAAGTAAAATTTGTATCCAGTGACCGCCTCATGTAACTTCAGCCACATCATCACAAGTTATTTTCTATCATGTGAATACCAAATTCTTGGGGACTGTACTGGCCTACAGTAAAATTTGTATTCAGCGACCGACTAATGTACCTCTAGCCACATCATCACAAGTTATTTTCTGTCAGGTGAATGCCAAAATGTTGAGGCTTGAATTGGCTGACATTAAACTTTCTATCAAGTGACCACCTAATTTACCTCCAGAAACATCATCACAAGTTATTTTTTGTCAGGTGAATGCCTAATTTTTGGGTCCTGTACTGACTGACAGGAACATTTGTATCCAGTGACTGCCTAATGTACCTCCAGCCACAACATTACAAGCTCTTTTCTGTCAGGTGAATCCCTATTTTTTGGGGCCTGTACTGGCCTACAGTAAAATTTGTATCCAGTGACTGCCTAATGTACCTCCAGCCACATCATCACAAATTCTATTTTTTCAGTTGAATGCCTAATTTCTGGGGCCTGTACTGGCCGATAGTAAAATTTGTATCTAGTCTAATTTATGGGGCCTGTACTGGCCGACAGTAAAATTTGTATCTAGTCACCGCCTAATGTACCTCAAGCCACATCATCACAAGTTCTTTTCTTTCAGTTGAATGCCTAATTTTTGGAGCTGGCTGACAGTAAAATTTGTATCCAGTGACGGCCTAATGTACCTCCAGCCACATCATCAAAAATTATATTCTGTCAGGTGAATGCCTAATTTTTTGGGCCTGTACTGGCCTACAGTAAAATTTGTTTCCAGTTACCACCTAATGTACCTCCAGCCACATCAAAAAATCTATTCTGTCAGGTGAATGCCAAAATGTTGAGGCTTGTATTGGCCGACATTAAAATTTGTATCCAGAGACCACCTAATTTACCTCCAGCCACATCATCACAAGTTCTTTTGTCAGGTGAATGCCTATTTTTTGGGGCCTGTGCTGGCCGAAAGTAAAATTTGTATCCAGTGACCGCCTAATGTATCTCTAGCCACATCATCACAAGTTATTTTCTGTCAGGTGAACACCAAATTTTTGGTCCTATACTGGCTTACAGTTTAATTTGTACCCAGTGACCGCCTAATGTTCCTCCAGCCACATCATCACAAGTTCTAGTCTTTCACGTGAATGCCTAATTTTTGGGGCCTGTACTGACCGACAGTAAAATTTGTATCCAGTGACCGCCTAATAAACCTCCAGCCACATCATCACAAGTTTCTTTCTGTCAGTTGAATGCCTAAATTTTGAGGCCTGTATTGGCCTACAGTAAAATTTGTATCGAGTGACCGCCTAATGTACCTCCAGCCACATCATCAAAAATTATTTTCTGTCAGGTGAATGCCTAAATTTTAAGCCCTGTATTGGCCTCTAGTGAACGTTTTAGACAGTGAACGCCTAATGTACCTTCAGCCACATCATCACAAGTTCTTTTCTGTCAGGTAAATGCCTAATTTTGGGGCCTGTACTAGCCTACAGTAAAATTTGTATCCAGTGACCACCTAATGTACCTCCAGCCACATCATCAAAAAATCTATTCTGTCAGGTGAATGCCATAATGTTGAGGGTTGTATTGGCCGACATTAAAATTTGTATCCAGTGACCACCTAATTTACCTCCAGCCACATCATCACAAGTTCTTTTGTCAGGTGAATGCCTATTTTTGGGGTCCTGTACTCACTGACAGTAACATTTGTATCCAGTGACTGCCTAATGTACCCCTAGCCACAACATTACAAGCTCTTTTCTGTCAGGTGAATGCCTAATTTTTGGGGCCTGTGCTGGTCGAAAGTAACATTTGTATCTAGTCTAATTTATGGGGCCTGTACTGGCCGACAGTAAAATTTGTATCTAGTCACCACCTAATGTACCTCAAGCCACATCATCACAAGTTCTTTTCTTACAGTTGAATGCCTAATTTTTGGAGCTGGCTGACAGTAAAATTTTTATCCAGTGACGGCCTAATGTACCTCCAGCCACATCATCAAAAATTCTATTCTGTCAGGTGAATGCCTAATTTTTTGGGCCTGTACTGGCCTACAGTAAAATTTGTTTCCAGTTACCACCTAATTAATGTACCTCCAGCCACATCATCAAAAAATCTATTCTGTCAGGTGAATGCCAAAATGTTGAGGGTTGTATTGGCCGACATTAAAATTTGTATCCAGTGACCACCTAATTTACCTCCAGCCACATCATCACAAGTTCTTTTGTCAGGTGAATGCCTATTTTTGGGGTCCTGTACTCACTGACAGTAAAATTTGTATCCAGTGACTGCCTAATGTACCCCTAGCCACAACATTACAAGCTCTTTTCTGTCAGGTGAATGCCTAATTTTTGGGGCCTGTGCTGGTCGAAAGTAACATTTTTATTCATTGATTGCCTAATGTACCTCTAGCCACATAATCACAAGTTCTTTTCTGTCAGGTGAATACGTAATCTTTAGGCCTATACTGGCTTACAGTTTAATTTGTATCCAGTGACCGCCTAATGTTCCTCCAGCCACATCATCACAAGTTCTAGTTTTTCACGTGAATGCCTAATTTTTGGGGCCTGTACTGACCAACAGTAAAATTTGTATCCAGTGACCGCCTAATGTACCTCCAGCCACATCATCACAAGTTTTTTTCTGTCAGTTGAATGCCTAAATTTTGAAGCCTGTATTGGCCTACAGTAAAATTTGTATCCAGTGACCACCTAATGTACCTCCAGCTACATCATCACAGGTGCTTTTCTGTCTGTTGAATGCCTAATTTTTGGGTCCTGTGCTGGCCTACAGTGAACGTTTTAGCCAGTGACCGCCTAATGTACCTTCAGCCACATCATCACAAGTTTTATTCTGTCAGGTGAATGCCTAATTTTTGGGGCCTGTACTGGCTGACATTAAATTTGTATCCAGTGACTGCCTAATGTACCTCCAGCCACATCATTACAAGCTCTTTTCTATCAGGTGAATGCCTAATCTTTGGAGCCTGTGCTGGCCGAAAGTAAAATTTGTATCCAGTGTCCGCCTAATGTACCTTCAGCCACATCATTACAAGTTATTTTCTGTCAGGTGAATCCCAAATTTTTGGGGCCTGTACTGGCCTACAGTAAACTTTGTATCCAGTGACTGCCTAATGTACCTCCAGCCACATCATCACAAGTTCTTTTCTGTCAGATGAATGCCTAATTTTTGGGGCCTGTACTGGTTATCATTAAATTTGTATCCGGTGACTGCCTAATGTTCCTCCAGCCACATTATTACAAGCTCTTTTCTGTTAGGTGAATGCCTAATTTTTGGGGCCTGTACTGGCTGACAGTAAAATTTGTATCCAGTGACCGCCTAATGTACCTCTAGCCACATCATCACAAGTTATTTTCTGTCAGGTGAATCCCCATTTTTTTGGGCCTGTGCTGGCCTACAGTAAAATTTGTATCCAGTGACCGCCTAATGTACCTCCAGCCACATCATCACAAGTTCTTTTCTGTCAGGTGAATGCCTAATTTTTAGGTCCTGTACTGGCCTACAGTAAATGTTTTAGCCAGTGACTGCCTAATGTACCTTCTGCCACATCATCACAAGTTCTTTTTTGTCAGATGAATGCCTAATTTTTGGGGCCTGTACTTTCCTGGCCTAAAATAAAATCTTTATAGGCTCCAGCAGGGCACATTTTTGATAGTTTCCCTTTAAGAATCATAAATATGGCCCCTGATTAAAATACATATTTTTTTGTGGGAATTTTTGCCAATAATCCCCCTCTGGTATGTCACTGTCCATGTGGGACTATTTGTGCACTTTTATTAAGTATTTGGTGGCTGCAAAAATGACCTGAAGGTTTTTCAGGTTCGCCTGCCATTAAAGTCAATGAGGCCTGCCGGCCGATGTTCATCCATCACTAGTCTCATTTCCTTTCACTACCTTTAGGGCATCTCAGGGCTCCTAGGGTTTAGGTTCCGGCTTATGTATTTTCCCACCTTTAGGGTCTCTACATACTGACAGGATTCAGGACCAGTTCTAGAGGTTTACTAGCAGGTAACCTTTCCCTAGTTCTTTGTCCTCTCCCTTCTCTTGTCTTTCTGGTGTCTCTTCTATCCCCATTATTCGTGACATTATCAACTGCCAAATAACCGCCATTTTCTTTGTATCAGTGTGGCAATGAATCCTATTTCTGCACTGGTGGGACAACTCCAGGGGTTATCTCTGGAGGAGGCTGACCTCCGCACGACCGTCTCACAGATCCAGAGACCACAGGCGGCTGGTTCAGACAGCATCAACCAGGTCTGCCCTGAACCCACGGTGGCTCTTCCGGACAGATTTTCCGGGGGAAGTGACAATTTCAGTCGGTTCAGGGAGTCATGCAAATTATATTTTAAACTGCGTCCACGCTCTTTTGTGGAGGAGAGTCAAAGTGGATATAATCATTTCTTTGCTAAAAGGTGACGCTCAGTCTTGGGCTTTTTCGTTGCCGACCGGATCACAGTCCCTCCGGTCGGTAGATGAATTTTTCAGAGCTCTAGGACGTATCTATGATGACCCAGATCGGATCTCCCTGGCTGAGACCAAGTTGCGTGGCTTACTGCAGGGAGGACGTTCTGCGGAGACCTATTGCTCTGAATTTAGGAGATGGGCTACAGATACGGAGTTGAATGATCCTGCTTTCTGTAGTCAATTCTGTCAAGGGCTATCCGAGGACCTGAAGAAAAAAAAAAAGAATATATAAAAGCTATATTAAGTGTAATATGTATTTCACATATTTGACAACAGCATATCATAAATGTGCGACTTCATACTCCCTATTAAGCCCCTTGGGTGCAGTGTATCCAGGGTATGAATCCAAAAAGCCTCTTTTCTAAGGAGAAGCTTTTTGACATCACCCCTTCTCCTTGGTCTCTTCACCTGTTCTAATACTTGAAAACGCAATTGTGCGACAGTGTGCTTATGTTTCTCAAAGTGACATGGAACCGGTAGCATAATTTTTTTTGTCCTAATATCAGATTTATGCTTACTGATACGATCCTTCACTGCCTGCATTGTCTCACCCACATATAATAGGCCGCAAGAGCATTTAATAAGGTATATGACATTTGCAGAGTCACAGGTAAAAAAAACTTTTACTCCAAAACTTTTACCAGTATGAGGGTGATGAAACGAAGGGCCTTTAATTACATGGGAACACTGTAGACAATGCAGGCAGGGGAATGTACCCATCCGTGGCGTGGATAACCGTTGTTGTTTCAGTATTGTTTTTGTACTACCTAAATCTGCGTGAACCAGTTTGTCGCGATAATTTAAATTATTTTTATTGCAGATGAGGGGTGAGTGTTTAAATTCATCAACTTGAGGATATGCTTTGTTCAACAGGTGCCAATGCTTTCTGACTATATTGTCAATACCTACATTAAATGGATGAAACTTATGGATAAAGGCTATCCTAGATGTATCTCCATCTGGTAAGGCCCTTTCCCCTTCTATCCCTTCCATAGCTGTTTTCAGAATGGTCAGTGGATAACCACGTTCACAGAATCTCTCTGTCATTTCTGTCATTCTTATATTTTGTAAAGCTGGATCTGGGACTATTCGTTTTACTCTTTGATATTGTGATTTGGGAATGGCTTTTTTAAGGGACGATGGGTGGGAACTTTTAAAATAAAGTATACTGTTTCTGTCAGCAACCTTGCGATGGATATCTGTAGATAAATGACCCCCAGGTTTTTTTAATAACTTTAGTATCTAGAAAACTCACCTGGTTTACATCACAAGTAACTGTGAACTGTAAACCCTCAACTGCAATATTCAAATCATTCAGGAAATCAGATAGGGTCTCACGGGACCCCGCCCGTATGCAAAAAATGTCATCCACAAATCTTTTCCAAATAATGACATTTTTTTTAAATAACTTATACATGTTTTTCTTCAAATGATGACATAAAAAGGTTTGCATAGGGCGGGGCCACGTTCGACCCCATCGCGGTGCCACGCCTCTGCAGGAAAAACATATCCATAAACAAAAAGTAATTTTTATAAAGAACCAAATGTAATAGCTCAAGAAAAAAATCCTGTTCCATAGTCATATAATTGGTTTCACTAAGTACGGCTGAAACAGACTGTATGCCCTCGTGATGGCCAATGGAGGTATGCAACAATAAGTTATTTAAAAAAAAATTCATTATTTGGAAAAGATTTGTGGATGACATTTTTTGCATATGGGCGGGGTCCCGTGAGACCCTATCTGATTTCCTGAATGATTTGAATATTGCAGTTGAGGGTTTACAGTTCACAGTTACTTGTGATGTAAACCAGGTGAGTTTTCTAGATACTAAAGTTATTAAAAAAACCTGGGGGTCATTTATCTACAGATATCCATCGCAAGGTTGCTGACAGAAATAGTATACTACATTTTAAAAGTTCCCACCCATCGTTCCTTAAAAAAGCCATTCCCAGATCACAATATCAAAGAGTAAAACGAATAGTCTCAGATCCAGCTTTACAAAATATAAGAATGACAGAAATGACAGAGAGATTTTGTGAACGTGGTTATCCACTGACCATTCTGAAAACAGCTATGGAAGGGATAGAAGGGGAAAGGGCCTTACCAGATGGAGATACATCTAGGATAGCCTTTATCCATAAGTTTCATCCATTTAATGTAGGTATTGACAATATAGTCAGAAAGCGTTGGCACCTGTTGAACAAAGCATATCCTCAAGTTGATGAATTTAAACACTCACCCCTCATCTGCAATAAAAAGAATTTAAATTATCGCGACAAACTGGTTCACGCAGATTTAGGTAGTACAAAAACAATACTGAAACAACAACGGTTATCCACGCCACGGATGGGTACATTCCCCTGCCTGCATTGTCTACAGAGTTCCCATGTAGTTAAAGGCCCTTCGTTTCATCACCCTCGTACTGGTAAAAGTTTTGGAGTAAAAGGTTTTTTTACCTGTGACTCTGCAAATGTCATATACCTTATTAAATGCTCTTGCGGCCTATTATATGTGGGTGAGACAATGCAGGCAGTGAAGGATCGTATCAGTAAGCATAAATCTGATATTAGGACAAAAAAACGTATGCTACCGGTTCCATGTCACTTTGAGAAACATAAACACACTGTCGCACAATTGCGTTTTCAAGTATTAGAACAGGTGAAGAGACCAAGGAGAAGGGGTGATGTCAAAAAGCTTCTCCTTAGAAGAGAGGCTTTTTGGATTCATACCCTGGATACACTGCACCCAAGGGGCTTAATAGGGAGTATGAAGTCGCACATTTATGATATGCTGTTGTCAAATATGTGAAATACATATTACACTAAATATACCTTTTATATATTCTTTTTAGACCGCTGCCTTGTGATGAAAAGGATTTATAGATTCTCCAACAAGGTAGAATGTAACCTGTGCCATATGTTACTTTGTTTCACTTGTTGTTACTTGGTTACTAATTGATCGATTAATTTTTTGAAATAACACCCACTGGGTGGAAACGTTACTAGTAGGCGGTATTAGACCCTATATAAGGTTTAATTTTATTTTTTGGATGTACCTGTTGAAAAAGGCTTGCATGCCGAAACGCGTCCTGGTTGTAGGACTTTTTGCTTTATGAAGAAATAAAGAAGTTTATTCTACATCAGACACAGCTGCTGGGATTCATCATTTGCATTAACTGGAGATTGCTACTTCCCCGCGCAGCGTGCACATAAAGGTGAAGTGCTGACCTGTTTCCTGGATGCCATTTGGACTGACCAATGTTCCTTTAGGTTTTCCAACATTTCATCAATGACATCTTTCATCATCTGGTGGGCAGGTTTGTTGTGCTGTATCTGGATGATATTCTAATTTATTCTCCAGACATGGAAACTCATCAGGATCATATGAGACAAGTGTTACAGATCCTAAGAGATAATAAATTGTTTGCTAAGATGGAGAAGTGTGTATTTGCAGTTCCGGAAGTGCAATTCCTGGGTTACCTACTCAAATCTTCGGGTTTTCGTATGGATCTGGAGAAAGTCCATGCTGTGTTGGACTGGGATCGACCCAAAAATCAGAAAGCCCTCATGCGATTACCGTAAATTTATCTTGAATTACTCGACTGTTGTTAAACCATTAACAGATATGACTAAGAAAGGTGCGGATCTCTCAGTCAGGTCTGAGGAGGCATTACATGCCTTTTCAGCAGTGAAGGAGTGTTTTGCTTCTGCTCCTATACCGGTGCAATCTGATGTGTCACAGCCATTCATTATGGAAGTTTATGCATCCGAGGTAGAGGTTGGAGCAGTCTTGTTGCAAGGTGCTTCACCTAGTAAATGGTGCCCATGTGCATTCTTCTCTAAGAAACTCTCGGCTGCTGAAAGAAATTATGACATAGGCAATAAAGAATTGCTGCCCATTAAGTTGGCTTTTGAGGAATGGCAGCATTGGTTGGAAGGAGCGATGCGTCCTATTACGGTATTTACTGATCACAAGAATCTGACTTACCTGGCAGGCCAGATGGTTGTTTTTTACCAGCTTTAATTTCATTGTCACCTATCGCCCTGGGATTAAGAACGTCGAGGCGGACGCCTTGTCGCTTAGCTTTCCTGGGGGGGAAGGGGGGGTGATCTTGTCTGAATGGGTAGAAATATCCGCCCTTTATCCCGATCTCGAGGCAGAGATGTTGGAGGCCCAGGGAGATGCACTGGATTCTTGTCCTCCGGGAAAGTTGCTTGTTCCTTTGGAATTATGTCACAAGGTATTCTAGGAACATCACTGTACTGTTCTTACAGGACACCCTGGGAGCAGATCCACGGTCGATCTCATCTCTCATAGATTCTGATGGCCAGGGTTGCATAAATGTGTGGAGGGCTGTCTGTCAGCCTGTAGTACTTGTGCACGTGCTAAGGTGACACATACTCGTTGTCCATCCCGTGCAGACCTTGGACTCATTTGTCCATGGACTTTATCACAGATTTGCAAAATTCCTCAGGAAAAACTGTAATTCTGGTGGTTGTTGATCGCTTCAGTAAAATGCCGCACTTTATAGCATTACCAGGGCTACCTAATGCTAAAACTCTTGCACAAGTTTGTTGACAACATCGTGAAGCTACATGGTATTCCCTCTAATGTGGTGTCTGATAGAGGGACTCAGTTTGTTTCCAGATTCTGGAAGATGTTCTGCTCTCGCTTGGGGATCCAATTGTCCTTATCTTCTGCCTTTCACCTTCAGTCGAATGGACAGACTGAGTGCACTACCCAGAATCTGGAGACTTATCTGAGATGTTTTGTCTCAGAGAATCAGGTGGAGTGGTCTTCTTTTTTGTCTTTGGCTGAGTTCGCCATTAATAACAGTAGGCAGGAGTCCACTGATAAGTCACAGTTTTTTGGGCATATGGGTTCCATCCGCAGTTTGGCACATTTTCTGGTACTGAGACTTCTGGTATTACCTGAAGAGGAAAGATTTTCCTCTTCTTTGTCATCTATTTGGCGGAAAATTCAAAATAATCAAAAAAAATTTGCAAGAAGTATAAACGTATGTCTGACAAGACTTGTATGAGTGGTCCGGACCTGAGAGTGGGTGATTCTGTGTGGCTGTCCACAAGAAACATTAAGTTGAAAGTACCTTCTTGGAAGTTGGGCCCATGATGTATTGGTCCATATAAGATCTCTGCTATTATTAACCCAGTAGCCTTTCATCTTGAACTTTCGCAGGCTTTAAAGATTCATAATGTGTTCCACAAATCATTACTGAAGAGATATGTTGAACCAACCGTCCTCCCTGCCACCCCCTCCTGTCGGACGTGAATCTCGAATTTTAGATCGGCAGGATAGTGGACTCTCGAATTCTCCATAGATCTCTCCAGTATCTCGTTCACTGGAAGGGTTATGGTCCAGAGGAGAGAATGTGGGTTCCAGCAGCCGACGTTAATGCCAGTCGCATTGTGAAAGCTTTTTACAGGGCTAATCCGGATAAGGTTGGTCCTGGGGGTCACCCGTAGAAGGGGGGGGGGGGAATACTGTCACCGTACCTTTTGTGACAGAGGCTAGAAGATCTGAGAGACTGACTGCACGTGAGGTTAACTGACAGTCTCTGGATTTTCAGTGTTGTTGTTTGATAATGACCACACCTCTTGTCAGGTGCAGCTGGCGGTCATTACTGCTTCCCTATTTAGTTTGGTTTCACACTTCATACCATGCGGTTGATATTCTCTGCTTGAATTTGGAGGAGTTGGTGTGTGGATCTTGCTTGTGTTCCTGCTCATCCATTTTCTATAAGATAAGTGTAATGCTCTAGTATTTGGTTGTTCCTTTGCGCTTGTTGTTACTAGGCCTCAGGTAGACGCGGGTTCGTTCACCTGAGAAGGAACGAGTAGTCTTATTCCCTTTCACTACCTTTAGGGCATCTCAGGGCTCCTAGGGTTTAGGTTACGGCGTATATATTTTCCCCTTCAGGGTCTATACATACCGACAGAAGTCAGGGCCAGATCTAGGGGTTTCCAAGGAGATGACCTTGTCATAGAGTCCCATGGCTTTTAGTATCACTTCTACACTGATATGCAAATTTACCTCTCTGGTCCAGATATCACCTCCTTACTATCTTGAATCCTGCAATGCTTATCTGCTATATCCTCCTTTTTCTCCTCTCAGTTTGTAAAACCTAAAATGGGGGGAGAACACAGAATTTATTATATTTCCCACATCTCACTCAGCACCCCCAAAAGACCTATCACAGTCAATAGTTGCAGAATGTCTCCTGGTCAAACAAGTCTGCTGCCTTGGGCTAATCTTTGATTTTGCTCTGTCTTTAAAAGAAGTTCTTTTTACCTCCTGCCACTGTCAACTCAAAAATATTTCTCGGATCTATCCATATCTTTCTCATCCAGGAGCCTGCAAACATGCTTATATGTGCCCTCATCATAGGCGTGCACAGCCTATTGCATTAGGGTGTGCACCCTAAAGCACAAACACACACACTGCACGTGTGTGTGTATATATATATATATATATATATATATATAAAATCACAAATATTGCAGCAGCACAGTCAGACGTTGTGAACTGGGTGCAATTCCCCACAGAGGCCGGCCCCTCCTCCACGATATATACTTAGCAAATGACGAGGCAGCACTTCCAGCTTTAGGTGACAGGGTGAAGACCCCAAACTTTAATCCAAGCAACGTTTCGGCCTGCTCAATGAGGCCTTTATCAAGCTACATAACAGTGCATATTTGTGACACCAAATGGCAGACAAATTCATCAGTGACGTCAATCGCAAGGCATGAACAGGTAACCGGCCTACACCATTGGTGCACGTGACGCGCCAGAAACGGCACCCGCGTCACCAAGTCACAGGGTCACATGACAACATCACGTGAGCCGTAACCCGGCGACTAAACGGCGTCCCAAATCTAGCGAACCACAAACATCAAAGGTGAAAGGGCACCGCCGTAGGCAGACATGGAGGGGGATGTACATTGCACCTATGGGGCATGAAAAGATTGTCTGCTATAGAGATACTAAGTAGTGAATCCACTGAAGAAAAGATATCAAGCTGTGTATGTAGGAAGAAATAACGGGATGCGTTCCCAAATAGACCTCTACTAGGGAACACTCACTACTGTAATTACATTAAACAGGGGGATGGAGGAGGGTAGGTTGAATTTGGTCCTGAGACATAATTATTTTATGTTTGGGGATCAATTTTTTTTTGCAGTTAAGGGGGACCGCGATGGGGTCGAATGTGGCGCCCACGTACGCAAATATTTTCATGGCTGCTCTTGAGGAGGATCTTGTCTGTGTCCCACCACTTCAGCATAGTGCTGGGGTGGTGGCGATACATAGACAACATCTTCCTCATTTGGCAAGGAGATTTGGAGCCTTTAAAACAATTTCACGGTTTTCTGAATCAATTAGACAGTAAAATTGCCTTTACGCTTACACATTCTGACAAACAGGTACAGTTCTTGGACACGATGGTGTCTATTGTTGGTGATAAATTGTCTACAGACATTTTCACCAAGCCAACTGACTGTAATACATTGTTACGTTATGAAAGCTGTCACCCCAGATCCACTATTGAATCATTACCCCGTAGCCAATTGTTACCTGTGAGGAGGATTGTACAGGATCCTGAATGTCTACCTATACGATATGAACAAATGATTAACAAATTCAGACAGAGAGGATATCCGCTTGGGAATATCAATAAACACCTGAGAAGGATAAAAAATTCCAGGGTAATGGAAACTAGGGAGAGGAAACTTAAACCTAAACGGATCCCATTTGTTTCAACATATTCTGAACAGAGTAAAGAGGTAGCCATTATTTTAAAGAAGCACTGGCCCATTTTAACCTCCTTGACGGTATTCCCGAGCGTGACTCAGGGTTAATTTTCGCTGCCGGGAGCGGTAACCCCGAGTCACGCTCGAGGTCACATTGCAGAGTCCCTTCACCTTTTGCCGGCGATCCGGCGATGTCCTCCACTTGTGTTCTGCCAGATCTCTATACCTTGCGAAAAGTCTATACCGGAAGCGATGGAGGTGGGTGTGCAAGGAAAGAATCGTTGCAGCGCCGCGATAGAAGTACTTTGTGCACCGCGTGTGCGCACTTAGGGGTAGGGAGATCTGTTGCAACATTTTGCGCTGCAAAATCTCTATACCCCTAAGTGCGCACGCGCGGTGCACAAAGTACTTCTATCGCGGCGCTGCAACGATCCTTTCCTAAGACAGTGGATGTGCGCTTGCGCAGCGCCGGGCACACCCTCCTCCAGCTGATTCCTGTGCGGCCGCGTCACTTCCGGTATAGACTTTTCGTAAGGTATAGAGATCTGGCAGAACACCGGCCGGCATTTGACTTCCTGGTTCCGTTCCCTGCGAGCAGTAGCTGCGCATGGGAGCGGAACTGGGCGGGAAATTTAAATAAATATAAACATAAAAAGGGACAAACACACATAAAAGAGGTTATACATTGTAATCTGAGAGGATTACACTGTATAGCCTCAGATCTGACATTTGATGACTGTACAGTGCCCCTTGCCTGCCATTTTACTGTCCTTTGTGCCCAAAAAATATTTATGCTAAAATTTGTACCACTTTTGGTACAAAATTCCTGACATAATCATACCGCCAGGGAGGTTAAAGATCAATTTTCCATTGATTGAGGCTTTTTCTTCCCCTCCGCTTTTGTCATATAGGCGTTCTACTAACCTACGTGACAAATTGGTAAGGTCTGACGTCCCCATTAAAAGAAAGGCGCAAACTTTTTTAGGTCCTAGGAAAACGGGCTGTTTCCCTTGTCTGACATGTGTGAATTGTCCCTATATGTTGAAAGGGAACCTTTTCACACATCCAGTGACAGGAATACAATAGGACATACGCCATTTTCTGACATGTGACAGCTCTTTTGTTATATATGTACTCCAATGTCCATGTGGCCTCCTCTGTGGGGTAGACTACATGTGACATGAAAACACGTTTGAATAATCACCGTTTTACAATCAAACGGAAAAGAAGGGATTTGCCAGTCCCCAAACACTTTGTTGAATGTGGCCATACCGAAAGAGAGTTAAAATGTATGATCATTGATCAAGTCCCTAGGGCCAGACGGGGTGGTGACCGTACACTGACCCTCAAACAGAGGGAACTGCGATGGATACATCGTCTCCAGACCCTTAAACCTCAGGGTGAATTGTACATCCCCCTCCATGTCTGCCTGCGGCGGTGCCCTTTCACCTTTGGTGGTTGTGGTTCGCTAGATCTGGGACGCCGTTTAGTCGCCGGGTTACGGCTCACGTGATGTTGTCATGTGACCCTGTGACTTGGTGATGCGGGTGCCGTTTCTGGCGCGTCACATGCACCAATGGTGTAGGCCGGTTACCTGTTCACGCCTTGCGATCTACGTCACTGATCACGTCGGGTCGCGTGACTTAGCGTGCACTGGTGCCCTGGTTACCGGACATGCGCACTGGCCAACATGGGACACTGGGGTTGGCGCCATCCGATTACACTGCTGTGTAAGTAGTTGTTTTTATAGTCTATGTGGCCGATTGGATATTCACTAATAATTGATTTCACACACAGGTGATCACCCTGATCAATTTATGCACTATAGCACTTTATTTGAGGACACGATGAAATATGGGATTTTTTAACTATTTGCAATTCTGGCCCTACATGTTGTATAAGAGATTTTCGATCACTGGTCTGTTTATGTATTTTATACTATATGTCTTTTCTACTTGATTGTATAATTATCACTAATTGGCTCACAAGGTATTGTGGGTATAAATGTGGATGTTTTGGCACCATTTTGTATGCTTGATAAAGACTGCAATGAGCAGTAGAAACGTTGCACAGGGACAATAAAGCGTTTTTTTTTCACCTTCAATACACTGGAGTGCCGCCTCTACTTTGGAGAATTATATATATATAGCCTTTATGCCATTAGCCCCCATTATCAGCCCTTATGCCTCATCAGCCCCCATTATGCCTTATTAGCCCCATCATCAGCCCTTATGCTTTATTAGTCCCCATTATGCCTCTCATTAGCCCCCATTATTCCTCTCATTAGCCCCCCATTATGCCTCTCATTAGCCCCCCATTATGCCTCTCATTAGCCCCCCATTATGCCTCTCATTAGCCCCCCATTATGCCTCTCATTAGCCCCCATTATGCCTCTCATTAGCCCCCATTATGCCTCTCATTAGCCCCCCATTATGCCACTCATTAGCCCCCCATTATGCCTCTCATTAGCCCCCCATTATGCCTCTCATTAGCCCCCATTATGCCTCTCATTAGCCCCCATTATGCCTCTCATTAGCCCCATTTGCCTCATTAGCCCCCATATGCTCCTCGCCACCCGCAATTTTCTTCCTCCTGATGTCGGCAATCGGCTGTGCGCTCTAAACTGGCGCCGACAGCGTGACGTCAAAAAGTGCCTCACGCTGTCTGCAGCCATGAACAGCCGAAAGCCGAGGACCAGGAAGCGGTAAGTACAGAGCGTTCACTGCTTTCTGGTCCTCCGGTACTAATGAGCGCTTTCAAAATGGAAGTGCTTCATTAGTATTCGCCGGCCAGCAGGCTTGATTAGGGTGTGCCCAGGCACACCCTGTGCACACGCCTATGGCCCTTATCATCTCCCACCTAGACTACTGGAACTTCCTCCTCTGTGGCCTCACATCTAGCACTCTCAGACCCTTCCGATGTATCCTCAACTCTGTTGCCTGTCTAATCCATCTTTCCCCCCGCTACTCCACTGTCTCCACTCTCTATCACTGTCCTCAGCATAGATCATAATATAAATTATTTGTAAGACATTTTAAGGGCTGGTCTGTGATTTTAAATGATTGCAGACAACCCGTTAAACATTTCATTCTATATTCAATGGTCAGCCAAAAACACAATGTAATATATACTCAGCATAGGCTAATATCTGATCGATGGGGTCCGACCCCCTGCACCCCGCTGCACAGCTGTTTTGTTGTAGGCCTCACATCGGAAGTAGGAGGTGAAACTACACAGCCCATTCCATCATGTAGTGGACAGAACTGTTAACTACTGCTCCTACTGAAGTGAATAGGAGCAGTGCTGCAGTTTTTAGCTAGATCTTCCTACTTCTAGGTAACTCGAAACAGCTGATTTAGGGGGTTGGCAGACCCCGCTGATTAGATACTGATGACCTATCATGAGGATTGTTTATAAATATCAAAATCTTAGACAACCCCTTTAAGGAACTGAAGAATAAAGAACAACGAGGAACCTGTGGAAGTACATTTAGTTTTGCAGAAGCACCAAAAAAAAATTCTTTACATAATTACGGTAATTACATTTTTCCCAGATACCTGCACTTTCTCCTCTGGCCTGAAGGAGTCCCTAATGTGTACGGCATCAACAAGATTTTGTCAGAGTCTGAAGTTCTTGTTCACAAGCTATAGCTTCCATGCTGCTCCCATTCAGAAGTTGCAGTAACTCCCCAGCCTTGATGTTTGAGGAGGCTCAAAGGTTTCTCTGATATATAAGACACCAGTATAGATAGGAGAAGGTAATATTTGGAGAGAACCGTCAAAGGTGAAGATGGAAGTAGTCGTATGGATTGTAATGTTTTATTCAGCTATTCTAAAGCTACCCTAAGTAGGTCTTTAAAAAAGTCCAAAAAACAAAAATATAATTCAACATGACAAGCTGTGGAGATGCATCAAGCAAGACTTTTGTTGAAGGTTCCATGGTGTAATGGTTAGCACTCTGGACTTTGAATCCAGCGATCCGAGTTCAAATCTCGGTGGGACCTAATTTTTGAAATTCTTGTTATTTATTACTTTCTTTACATTGCTTATTTTTATAGTACAATACTATTCAACGTGATTATATTTTACAGATATAGATAAATGTTTCCCTGGCTATAATCCCACAATCTTCCCCATGCATCAGAGTGGTGCTTCAGACCTCCGTGTTGGCTCCGGTTAAGACCGTGAGTAAGGATAGGTTGGTTGTTGTTGGTAGGTCTGTTATAATCACCACTTTTGTAGTTATGGATGACATTTTCAATCAAGGATCAATAAAGCATCTGTTTTTATGGAAATGAGTGCCAGAAGTATGCACAATTACCTTTCTAACCAGTTATGATCTTTCATATTTCACAATGGGGAAAAAAAAAATTACTTACTAGCGTCACCATAACTTTTCATTTATTAAGCTTGTTGAATACAAAACTGAAATGCCAAAATCAAGCCAGGAGACTTATCTGCCAGACATATATCTGGTTGATACCTACAAATGACACATGCCTTATAAAATAATAAAAAAAAATTCAAGGGTAACTGTCATTTTTTTTTTTCATGTAATTGGATTGGTCTGACTAAGTTTACCTTAGTTCCCTAGTTTATACTTTTGTATAGGTATTGAATTACCTAGTAATTGCAGCATGTTCTTTCCTCCCCCAGGCATTTCAGTGGTGCGGCTAAAACAGTGTTGCTAGGTGTCCTCCGTCTCCTATCTTCTATATACAGAAGACGGAGGACATAGTAGTGGGCAGTCCCGAACGCTGTGTGCGCGCTCCAGTCGGACTGGGATAGTGCTGATATTCGTGATTAAAATTTGCAATTAGAATGTTTGCAATCAACTACTCAGGAGGAAGAGGGTGTGTTTAAGGGCGTGAACGATTTTAAAGCTAAAATATCCTTCAACATGACAAGCTGTGGAGGTGTATCAACCATGAATTTTAACAAAGGTTCCATGGTGTAATGGTTAGCACTCTGGACTTTGAATCCAGCGATCCGAGTTCAAATCTCGGTGGGACCTGACTTTTTGAAATTCTTGTTCTTTATTACTTTCTTTACATTACTTATTATATTATTCTTTACATTACTTACATTATATTACAATACTATTCAACGTGATTGCATTTTACAGTGCATTTAGTAGTGGGCTGTCCCGAACACTGCGTGCGCGCTCCTGTCGGACTGGGATAGTTCCGATATCCGTGATAAAAATTTTCAATTTGAATATTCGTGATCAACTACTCAGGCGGAAGAGGGCGTGTTTAAGTCTAGTGAAAGCCGATTGGTCGGGGTGAGGCTGCGAGTTCACGAGATGAGCCGAATGAATTCTGGGTAGTTAGGGAGGGAGGTCTTAGCCTCAGGGTAAGGGCATCGACGGCCATCTTGAGAAGATAGTCAGAAAGTATTTTGAGGAGCAGTTGCTATGGACAGAATCTTATTAAACTAGTGGTATGTGAACACAATAATTAGTGATTATCACCACAGCAGCTACAACATATATGAAAATATGACAGTTATCCTTTAAGCCATGAAAAGGACTAGAACTCATGTTGAAAGATGAGATTTGACCCACCAATGAAAGTTCTTGGCCACTTACCGCTTAAAGAGGACCTTTCACCGATTATGACACTGTGAACTAAGAATGCAGACATGGAGAGCGGCGCCCGGGGATCTCACTGCACTTACTATTATTCCTGGGCGCCGCTCCGTTCTCCTGCTATGCCCTCCGGTATCTCCGGTCACAAAGTTATGGTAGGCGGAGTCAGCCCTTGTTCTTCTGTAGCGCTGGCCAATCACATTGCAGAGCTCACAGCCTGGGAGAAAATAACCTCCCAGGCTGTGAGCTCTGCGCTGCGATTGGCCAGCGCTAGAGCAGAACAAGGGCAGACTCCGCCTACCATAACTTAGTGACTGAAATCTCCGCCTACTATAACTTAGTGAGCGGAGATACCGGAGGGAATAGCGGGAGAACGGAGTAGCGCCCAGGGATACTAGTAAGTGCAGTGAGATCCCGGGCCGCCGCTCTCCATGTCTGTATTCTTAGTTCACAGTGTCCTAATCGATGAAAGGTCCTCTTTAACTATCAGCACTTAAGATGTGGGCCTGTGTTTTTTCTGCCATCTTGCTTGGTGGATGGATAATCACTCCTACAAACCCCTTCCCTGGGCCTGACCAAACTATTTTTTTGCATTGGACAGTCAATATAGAGAGATCTTTTGGAAATCGGCTTCTCGTTAACTTTTTCTTTCTTCAGACATGAACAATTTTGAAATAAGAGGACCAGGGATTATGAATGGAGCACGACATGTGGGCAGGTATAGAAGCTGGCAGCCATCTTGCTCCTATCCCCTAGATACATAACAGGCCAGTGGTAGGATACAATAAAACATGGGAGCCGGTAAGAGGAGGTGAGAAGCAGGATGGCTGGGGAAGTTCTCTCAAACTAATTTCAATATACACCATATGATTTCGGGGTTCAGGGCTTAAGTGTCCTATTTACAGATAAAACAAGTTGAATATGTGTAAGGAATGTTAATTACAAATAAGTTCTCAAAAATAGTAGGCATTGCTGAGATTTAAACTCAGGATCTCCTGTTTACTAGACAGGTGCTTTAACCAACTAAGCCACTGCACCTAACAGTGGCATTGTAGACCAAATATCTGGCTATGTCCATAGAATACTGCAGTTCCCCTTTCAAACATCAAAAATACTCCATCATTATCATAACTACACCTCTACTATAAATAATATTGATATCCAAAATGGACACTGCCCAGCCTATCTGTTTAAAGGAGCTGTCCGGTCTGAAAAAAAAAAGTTAAATTAAGAATTGGTGAAAAAAAAAAAGCAGTACTAAATCTCACGAGCACCCACTGCTGCCATTTCCAAGATTACTGTATCCTGCTGGTCTCTGCTTCTTGGTCCCATCTCAACACTCAGGAAGTGCCTGGAGCTGTCTCTGCAGCCAATCACTGACTGAGTTGGGTTGCTGCTGCAGCCAGCAATAGGCTCTGTGTCGAGGCAGGACGAGGAAGCAGGAACCAGTGGAGATGTGGGTGGGAGATTGGTGAGCTGGGTAATGCGTGGACATACAATGTAATAACTATTCAAAACAAAACATGCAATGCAACAGCTCTCTGCAAACCAAATAAAGTACAAAAATGCATAATAATTGCTAATTCTATACTAATATATTAGAGATGCTTGGCAAATACATTTTGTACAAAATTATTTGAGCCCGTCTGGCGCATGTCAAGGCGATCTCTGTAAGACGGGTGCCTAACACTAAATTCTACCTGTTATGTGCCATGACGGCTACCATACAATTCAGGGAGTGTAGGTTCCACATGCATTCTGGGCCTGCTTTAATTTCTGTCATCTTTGGTGCCAAAATGGCCTCCATTATATCCAAGGAATGCAGGTACCAACATGCATGCTGAGCCCACTCCACACCACTCCTGGTGTCAAATGGCCACCAAAGAATGCAATGAGAGTCCACAACTATATCTCTCCTGGTGCCAAATGGCTTGCAGTGAATGAGGGGAAGCAGGCCAAGCTATATATTCACACTAATTAACATAAGCCTATGGGGGCGTGGCCTACCACAGCATGGAGTAGGACGCGTGTTACTTTGTTCCTGAAAGAATCCTGTCGTCCAGGCTCATTCTCAGCCAGCCGGTGGAGGCAAGTGACTCTTTTTATCTCAAAGACAGCCGCGGTTCCCTCTGCGCTCGTGTTAGGAGCCAGAGAACATGCTGAAGTAGGGGAAAAGCAGCGCCCGTATGGAGAAGGAGGCTGGCCAAGATGGCGCCGGATCAGTGGAGGAAGACAGCGTGCAAGAGGCAGGTGGCACGAGCATAGTGGCGTGCCACAGTAGATATGCCAGGGTGCCGGGCAGAAAACCGGAGTGCTCTCAAGCTGTTACAGGTGACCATTTCTTCTCCTCAGATCTTGGTTTTGTGCTGCCCTAGCCGAGACTAAACTTGGGCAACCCCATATATAAATTTTACCCACCCCTTCCTGTCAAGGCCAAACCCCTTCCTCTGTAAACCCCACCCCCTCCTTTTTAGGCCCCACCCTTTCCTGTTAAAGCTTCACATCTTCCTTTCTGTAAAAGAATCATCACAAATGTATGTATAAAATAAAATAAAATGTCTATCATCTAAAAGTTATTTTTAAAAAAGTAAACTATGCACATACCTAGATTGACACAAATATTTAGTATTTTGCTGATGTATAAAAAATATATAAAAATCTGTAAAATACAAGTATGTGTGTCAGAAGTTGCACTTTTTTAATTTTTAAAATAATGATACAGGCAGACATTTTATTTAATACATTTGTGCTAATTTCTGTGTTGTTGGAGGGGGGTGAGGGGCAGTATTACACAATCTGTATATGTATAAAAAAAAATATAAAGATTGTGTAATACTGCCCCTCACCCCCCTCCAACAACACAGAAATTAGCACAAATGCATTAAATAAAATGGCCGTATCATTATTTTACAGATTACCTTTTATAAAAGAAACACAATGTGCAGCTAGAGATAGTACAGTATTAACCACTCCCTAATTCTCCCCCCTCTAACTACCCAACGGGTCCCACCCTCTTACCCCATAAAACAACTAAGTAATAGATTTTTTTGTGAATCACTGCAATTTAAGTACTTACAGTTTTTGAAGACAGCAGGCTTAGGGATCAGTGCATTGGTGGCCGGGGCCTGGCCTCACAACTTGTTCACGGTGACCGTGTGCAGGATCAGTTCTGCACTTAGAGGAGATAAGGCTCACCCTAGTGTTGCCAGCCCGTGACTCCACCTCCGCGTGATGTCACGACGGCAACGCGCGGATGCAAAAGGCAGGGGAGGTTGGGAGGAAGTCAGGAGGAGAAGGAAGTACTGTATTTTCCGGCGTATAAGACGACCGGGTGTATAAGACGACCCACAACTTTTCCATTTAAAATAAAGGTTTTGGGCTATACTCGCCGTATAAGACTACCCCAGAATGCCCAGCCCTCCCTGTCTTCAAGACGATCTTCTCCAGTCCAGGGAACTGACTGGGATCTGTAGATGGCACTGTGATGAGGAGGGGGATCTGTGAATGGCACTGTTATGAGGAGGGGGATCTGTGAATGGCACTGTTATGGGGAGGGGGATCTGTGGATGGCATTGTTATGGGGAGGGGGATCTGTCGATGACACTGCTATGGGGAGGGGGATCAGTGGATGACACTGCTATGGGGGGATCTATGGATGACACTATATAGCATCGTATGCTATATGTGTCATCCACAGATCCCCCCATGACAGTGTCATCCACAGATCCCCCTCCCCTAAACAGTGCCATCCACAGATCCTCCTCCCTTAAACAGTGCCATCCACAGATCCCCCCAAACAGTGCC
Source organism: Bufo gargarizans (assembly GCF_014858855.1). Taxonomy (NCBI): domain Eukaryota; kingdom Metazoa; phylum Chordata; class Amphibia; order Anura; family Bufonidae; genus Bufo; species Bufo gargarizans. The sequence goes on along the minus strand of NC_058081.1, from coordinate 47,606,547 downwards.
ATCCACAGACCCCCACAAACAGTGGCATCCACAGATCCCCCTAAATAGTGCCATCCACAGATCCCCCACTAAACAGTGACATCCACAGATCGCCCTCCCCTAAACAGTGCCATCCACAGATCCCACCTAAACAGTGGCATCCACAGATCCCCCCCTAAATAGTGCCTTCCACAGATCCCCCCCTAAACAGTGCCATCCACAGATCCCTCTCCCCGACGCTCACAGGAGTACATTTATAAACTGTAATCAGTAACTTTAATCATCACTGATCTCTTTACTTAGATACTTTACTCTCAGCTCCGGTAACAGCAGGCAGTGCGGGCGGCGCTCACTCACTGACGTCACGCGTCTGCGCCGCCTAGTGGGAGGAGCAGGCGCGTGACGTCAGTCAGTGAGCGCCACCCGCACTGCCTTTTTGGTATAAGGAGAAATACTATCTGCAACGGGCTGGTAAATTCGCCCACAGTTTTGCTAATATATTCATGGGGTTCTGGGGAAGTGTGACCATCAAGCCTGTATTGAATAAGATCACGGAAGTTGGAGAGTTAATAGTTTGGGAGGAGATTCATCGACGATTGTCTGGTGCTATGGAAGGGGGAGAAGCAGGGCCTGCTAGAATTTATTAAAGGGTTAAATGATAACCAGTGGAACTTATCCTTTACCAGCACAGTTAGTGACACTTCCATAAATTTTTTGGATTTGACACTTTTTGTTGAGGATAATCAGCTTAAAACGAAAACGTTCTTTAAAGAAACAGATGTGAACGGTTATATAGATACCATTGGCAATTGTAGAAATGACGGACGGCACGCACCCTTTTGCGCTAATTCGATCTTCTTTTTATTGGCAGTGGGTAGCAGACAACATGTACAGCAGTGTGACCAGCTGAATGGGCGACGGCCGTTTCGCACCTAAGTGCTTCCTCTGGCCCTTAATCAAGTGCTCAATTCACCAGGTCTTTTAAGACAGACAGCCTGTGACGCGGAATTACCTGCACCCAACAGGTACTGCCCCTGTGCGTCAGAGTAAACCGCGTCACAACTGAAAGACAGATAACAATACAACAATTAAAAACAGTACCATTATAATGAGGTTCCACATACAGCATGTACCCCGGAGAAATCAGGTCTCTACAGGAATATACCCATATCTATTTTATCATTTAATCCCAGTGGTCCCATTGCGTCTGAGCGTAATATCCATCTACTCTCTTGTCTGAGGAGTTCCTTGTGTCTATCGCCCCCCTGTGGTAAACTTTGCAACATTTCTATGCTGGCAAAACTAAGAGTCGAGCTGTCACCTGCATGCTCCTCCCTCACATGATCAATCAATCGCATACAGCCTTTTCCTGTGGACAGAGAATATAGAATATAGAATCTACCACATGTACATTTAATAAGGTACACTACATATCTACTTTTGCAGGTAATGAGGGAGGTAAATTTTATGTTAAATCCCTCCAAACCTCAAAATGTTCCATTGGGGGTTAAACCTGCAGCATGAACAATGTCCACACCTGCGGTTACCTTTTGTTCCCCAACTCTCCAGCCATGTGGTAGGTTTTTTCTCTTGGAACCTGCTGCGGACTAACTTGTCCCTCAAGGTGTGACATCTCCTGAAGGCTATGATGGGTGTCGTGTTATTTATCTTCTTTAGTGACTCGTCTCTTTCAAGTATGGACCAGTTGTCCTTAATGACCCTCTTGATAAGAGGAGCCATGGGTCCATACTTGAAAGAGAAGACAAAGGGATGTGAAACTTCGTCGGGTCCCGTATTCTCCATGTCTACATTTTCAGTGGGTGCGGGACAGATTTGGGGTTTCATGTGGTCGACCTTCTTCATGGCCTGATTCAAAAGTCTAAGGGGGTACCCCCTGGCCAGTAATCTATTTTTTAACTCTAAGGCCTGACGGTTGTAATCAACCTCAAACCTGTTGATCCGTTTTAAACGGACAAACTGGCCATAGGGTACCGCCTTCTTGACACAGTGCATGGTAGCTGGAGTAATGTAGCAGCGAGTTGTTGGCCGTCGGCTTGCGATAGCCCTCGGTCACCAGCTCACCGTCTCTAACTGAGATCTCTACGTCAAGAAACTCCAGATGGTCACCCCCAAACTTGTGCGTGAACAACATATTCATGTCATTCACCTGGTTGAGATACTGTACAAATCTTGTAAACTCCGGTTCTGTCCCTGTCCATACAATGAGTACATTGTCGATGTACCTCAGATAGGTGTGGATATACCGGACAAAGGGATTTGAAAGTGTGTACACATACCTGTCTTCAAATCTGTACAGTATCTCAACTAGGTGAACAACATAAATATGTTGTTCACGCACAAGTTTGGGGGTGACCGTCTGGAGTTTCTTGACGTAGAGATCTCAGTTAGAGACGGTGAGCTGGTGACCGAGGGCTATCGCAAGCCGACGGCCACCAACTCGCTGCTACATTACTCCAGCTACCATGCACCGAGTGTCAAGAAGGCGGTACCCTAGGGCCAGTTTGTCCGTTTAAAACGGATCAACAGGTTTGAGGTTGATTACAACCGTCAGGCCTTAGAGTTAAAAAATAGATTACTGGCCAGGGGGTGCCCCCTTAGACTTTTGAATCAGGCCATGAAGAAGGCCGACCACATGAAACCCCAAATCTGCCCCGCACCCACTGAAAATGTAGACATGGAGAATATGGGATACGACGAAGTTTCACATCCCTTTGTCTTCTCTTTCAAGTATGGACCCATGGCTCCTCTTATCAAGAGGGTCATTAAGGACAACTGGTCCATACTTGAAAGAGACGAGTCACTAAAGTAGATAAATAACACGACACCCATCATAGCCTTCAGGAGATATCACACCTTGAGGGACAAGTTAGTCCGCAGCAGGTTCCAAGAGAAAAAACCTACCACATGGCTGGAGAGTTGGGGACCAAAAGGTAACCGCAGGTGTGGACATTGTTCATGCTGCAGGTTTAACCCCCAATGGAACATTTTGAGGTTTGGAGGGATTTAACATAAAATTTACCTCCCTCATTACCTGCAAAAGTAGAAATGTAGTGTACCTTATTAAATGTACATATGGTAGATTCTATATAGGCAAAACCATCAGGGATCTCCATGAAAGAATTAGGGAACATCTGAATTCCCTGTCCACAGGAAAAGGCTGTATGCAATTGATTGATCATGTGAGGGAGGAGCATGCAGGTGACATCTCGACTCTTAGTTTTGCCAGAATAGAAATATTGCAAAGTTTACCACAAGGGGGCGATAGACACAAGGAACTCCTCAGACAAGAGAGTAGATGGATATTACGCTCAGACGCAATGGGACCCCTGGGATTAAATGATAAAATAGATATGGGTATATTCCTGTAGAGACCCGATTTCTCCGGGGTACATGCTGTATGTGGAACCTCATTATAATGGTACTGTTTTTAATTGTTCTATTGTTATCTGTCTTTCAGTTGTGACGCGGTTTACTCTGACGCACAGGGGCAGGCGCCGGCCAGGTGCAGTACCTGTTGGGCGCGGGTAATTCCGCGTCACAGGCTGTCTGTCTTAAAAGACCAGGTGAATTGAGCACTTGATTAAGGGCCAGAGGAAGCACTTAGGTGCGAAACGGCCGTCGCCCATTCAGCTGGTCACACTGCTGTACATGTTGTCCGCTACCCACTGCCAATAAAAAAAGAAGATCGTATTAGCGCAAAAGGGTGCGTGCCGTCCGTCTTTTCTACAATTGCCAATTAAATTTTCTGAATATAACGTGCTTGTTACACGTGGGACAGAGCATCGCCAGCCAGAGCTTCGATTTAATAGCAGACTTACCTGACTTCACCCTCATTGACGTGTCTTTGCCACAGTAACAGGGGCGCTATTCATTCTACTGCAGTGCCACTCCGCCTCTCTTCTCCTCAGTACATCTGGTTATATAGATACCTCCAGCTGTCACTACACACCGTGGTTGAAAAATATCCCTAAAGGGCAAATAAAGAAGGTCTTTCAAAATTTTACTAAAGTGGAGGATTTTAGGACACAAAGTGAGATCATTAAGGAGAGTTTTATGGAAAAAGGATATCAGGTAGAGGAATTAGCCCAATGCAGTAGGGTGGTTGAGGAGGAGAAAAGAGAAAAGGCGAAGACTGAGAAAGATTTTCGCTTCTCCTTCTTAACCCAATTTAGTACGCAAGCAGGCTTGATAAAGGATGCGATTAGGAAGAACTGGTCCACTTTGAAAAATGATCCTGTGCTTGGGGAGGATATTCCACAGCAACCTATCTACGTACTAAATGAGTGAAAAACTCCAATCACCAAGAGAAAATAATAAAAAAAGGGAATAAGTTCAGCTGGTGTGGGTTTTGTTTGCCATGTAGAAATCGGAAAAGGGAAAATAAGAAAATGAATACTCAAATAAAAAAAAGATACATATGAACGTTATAGGTCAGATCACCTGTAAGAGTGTAGAAGTTCTTTACATGTTGGAGTACCCGTGTGGCCTCCAATATGTGGGACGTACCCTAAGGAAGCTCAAAGTAAGAATTCAGGAACATGTGAGGAACATTAGGAAGGGGCTTGAAACCCACAGTGTTTCGATGCACTTTAAAACGGCGCATGAAAAAAATCCTAGTGGCCTATTTTTTGTGGGGTTGGAACAGGTTAAACCATATTGGTGCGGAGGGGATAGAGTCAAACAGATAAACAAGCGGGAGGTTGAATGGATATACAGAATGGGAACACTGCAGCCAAGAGGTTTGAAGGCAGAATTTGATTTAAAACCTTGCCTTACCTGAATGTTGTAGTTTACCCAGTTGATATAGGACCTTTGAGAGTGAAAGTTCGAATTGGCTGAGTAATATCATGTGATGTGGGGGAGTTGTCGTTTTTATGAATGGAGGAGGGCGGTCTAAGGAATGTGTAACCTGTGATTGGTTAGGGTGGACATCAGAGAAAGAAGGTGGATAGGAGTAATGTGGTCATGTGTTACGTAGAAGGAGTATAATGAATGAAGCCGGCTGCAGTTTGATGCATGTGGTCTAGGATTGGTTTGGAAGTTTGTGTATCTATATGTGGGAGATTAATGTGAAATGTCCTTGTTTTTATGTATTTGTAAGTTTTATGTATTTGAAATGCTACTGAGGGATATGTTTTTATATTGTTGGATGTTTTAATATTTAATTTTATAATGAATTGGATCATGGTTGAGCGGGGAGGTGGGTGTGGACCAACCTGACCCCTTATAAGACTGCCCTGGAAGGGGCGGGATGAATACCCCTGACGAGCTCGACTGAGCGAAACCCGGGTCGGGTGATTGATGCTTTGTACATTGCTCGTTTTTACCTGTATATTAAGCCTGGAAGGGAGAGGAGGAAAGGCTTCGACTGCCTGTTTGCTTTCCCATGTCTGCTATTATTTGACTGGTTTAGAATGTGGAATTTCTGCTACTTCTGAGGCAGCGCGGTCCAACAAAAAGAAACACCTTTCTCACCATGACATGACTGCTAATATTTGGTTGGGTTCTGCTGGGAGCTATGATATTAGTCAGGTTTTGCAAGTGCCTTATGTAATACTACTACTGGGAGGACGGGGTTACACTTATGTTACTTATCTCGATTTCAGCCACTCTGTCTTCAAGAAACACATCTGACCTCAGATACTATTCACTATAGCTCTGAGATAAAGGACATCATTGCAAATGCGAGATCAAAATCAATTAGCCCCAAAATTCAAGAAACTTACTTCAAAATAGTCTCACGTTGGTACAGAACCCCTATCATACTTAATCGCATGCTCCCAGACATATCCCCGTTGTGTTGGAGGTGTGAAGCGGAAAAGGGTACTATATCCCATATCTGGGTTCACTGCAAAAAACTAGAGACCTTTTGGAAATCCATTGCCATGATAGTCAATAAAACTTTTAACACGACAGCTAAAATTCCCCCAAACCTGATTCTATTCAGTATATTCGATATACAAACATCTACTATCAGGCACCCTTTGACACTACACATGTTAAATGTAGCCAAGCTACTTATCCCTAAACTATGGAAGGAAAAAGAATCCCCATCCATCTCAGAGTGGCTGAAAGAGATGCATATCCTACACAATTACGAGAAACTAAGATGAACTAGAGATGATAATAAACCTAAATATCATCAAACATGGGACCCTTGGCTCAAACTTTTAGAAAAAGACGCCATAACTGAACATCTTTAATTATTCGGCTTCATCATCCTGACCCTGGACTCATAAGGTTAGATTAAGCCTGATTCCTCTCCCTCCCCCCCCCCCCCTCTCCCCCATATTTCCCCGGTTAAATTGTTCTCCCCCCCCTAGTTACTGTTCTTTTTGAGATGTAGCTGGGATGACTCGACTAGATTGTTACACTCGGTTAAAAGAAGTCGGTTAAATTCCAAGTGTTAAGGATACTGCAGTGGTATAGGCATAATCTAATGGCAAACATAATATAATGTTTGCGTCGCCTATACTGAGATTGATTTTTAACTTTGTGTCTACTTTCCCAGGGATTCCATGGTTACTTGTAGGAGACTTTAACTGTACCCCTGATGACCAAATAGACAGGTGTAGGGTGGAGGGTTCGGGGAGGTCACCGGGGAGCTCAGAGCTGCAAGGTATTATGACGGAAGTGGGACTTATGGACTTGTGGCATCTGTGTCACCCGAGGGTCCGTGCATATTCGTGCTGTTCGTCCACATACTGTACTTTATCTAGAATAGACCTGGCCTTGGGTAATAGTGATATGCTTCCTTTGGTTCGCTCCTCTGATTATCTTCCTAGATCGTTATCAGATAATTTCTTATTGAAAATAGAGCTGAGATTGGGAGAAGATAGGATCGGGGCGAGAATATGGAAGTGTAATCCGGTCTGGCTTCAGATCTTGGGAGACTTGACAGTGATGGAGATGGATATAAGGGAATACTTCGTTAATAACTCAGGTACAATATCCCAACACGTTATTTGGGATGCCATGAAAGCATTTTTTAAAGGGGACTTCTGATTAAGTCCATTAGCTTGCATAAAACTAAATCTAGAGCGACGGATGTTCAATTGCATGGTGCTGTAGCGGAGGCGGAAAGGGCGTTTGAGAGAGATGCCTCTCCACTTACCAGCAGGGTGATGAGGGAGGCACAGGAACAATTAAGGTGTCATTTGCTGCATGTTGCGGATAGGAAACAGGCTTTTTATAGGCAGGACAGTTTTATGGTAGGAGAGAGTGTGGGGCATACTTTTTCGCTCGTTTCTAAGGCACAGGCAAGGTCTGGCATGTATAGTGGAGCTAATGGACTCGCAGGGTAATTCATATCTCAGGGGAGATCTTGGGGATACTCCAGGAGTTTTACTCTTCTCTTTATACCTCCAGGTCCGTGGGCGTTAGGGAGGGGAAATGTTGTCATTCATCAGGGAGGCAGATTTACCCACTTTGTCAGCTGGGGATAGGGATTCACTTGATGCACCTCTCAGCATAGATGAGTTGGAGGAGGCTTTAAGGGATTTGGCTGGTAACAGTGGATGGTATTCCTATAGAAATTTACAGACATTTTCAGGGAGTGTTGCTGCCAGAATTGTTGGAAGTATTTAATTATTCATTGGAAGTGGGTAGTTTACCAGCTACAATGCAGGAAGCCCTTAGTGTAGTACTCCCCAAGCCCGGGAAGGATCCGAGATATCACGACTCTTATAGGCCCATATCCCTTTTGACCTCAGATGTCAAACTCCTGGCGAAGGTCTTGGCGAAGCGTCTGTCAAAAGTAATACTTAGTATAATTCACCCGGACCAGACGGACTTTATGCCCCGGAAATCCACAGCTATTAATATCCGTAGGGTGTATACTAGCTTGCAGGCGCTGCCAAGGCCTTTGACAGTGTAGAATGGAACTACCTTTGGGGTGTGTTGAGATCTATGGGCTTAGGTACGCAGTTTATGAAATGGGTGCAGGTGTTGTACTCAAGTCCGAAAGCGAGGATTAGGGCTAATGGGGGGTATTGGACTGCTTCCAGTTGGCAAGGGGTACAAGGCAGGGATGCCCATTGTCCCCTCTCCTTTTTGCAATAGCTATTGAACCTTTGGCCGCAACAGTGCGAAGGTCTCCTAACATTAAAGGTTTCCAATATGGTCGGCTGCATAATACATGGGTACAGTCTATTAAATATTTAGGAATTCAGATTTCTCCCAGGTTAAAGGATTTTGAGAATTTGAATCCATCCCCATTGTTGGTGCAGTTTAAGCAGAAAGTTAAGGTTTGGAATAAACCCAGTTGTGGGTAGAGTTAACCTCCTCAAGATGGTAGAAGATTAAATTGGAAACGCTACAGTATTCTAAGGCGGTCGGGGGTCTGGTGGTACCAAGTCAATGGCTATATTACTTAGCAGCACAATGTCAGTACTTTATGGGTTAGAAATCTTACACACTATGAGATGTTACTGGACAAATCCTGAAGTATAAATTAGGTAAAGATGACCTCATGTGGATACTGGAGGGAGCAGGGTTATCATTTCTAGAAGTTAAGTTGCCTTTGATTAGTCTCATGCGAAAAGTGTGGTCTAAAGTTAAGCAGGTGAGGGGAGCTTCTTTCCATACCAGGTCTTCAGGTCTGGAGGGAAAAGGAAATCTTAAGGAGAGGAGATTTAGTGGTAGATGGAGTTTTTAAAGCTTTTACGGACATACAGAAGGAACTAATACAGGTACGACACGCATATGATGCCATGAGAAGGAGAGGAGGGAAGGAGACGGCTGTTCAGGTAGTCACGTTGGATGCGGCTCAAAAGTATATACTTACAATCTGTGATAAAAGGGAAGGATATACATGCTGTATGCTATGTTATTGGATATGTTTCTGGCCCTCCATCCGCTGTCCAGAATGAAGAAGTGGGAGTCTGACCTTGGGGACATTTCAAGTGACGTATGGAATGACATATTGGAGGCCGTTCTGCTGGTTTCTCTCAGTGAGCAAGGGAAATTATCCCAACTCTTTATAATTCATAGGGTGTACAAAACGCCAGTATTTTTACATCGCATTGGTGTAAGGTCTGATGCCTGTTGTCCGAGATGTGGGGTGGAACTGGCAGATCTGCTCCATATGTTATGGAGTTGTAGCGTTATAGAGCGGTATTGGGTAGATGCAGTGTCAGACTGTGGTGTCTACGGCCTACCAGTAAAATTTATTTTGGGGGCCCACTGTAAAACTACATGCATATTCTGCCTGCCCACACGACCCAGTTTTTTATATGACCATAAGCAATGTACTGTATAGCATCTCAGCTAGCCAATCTATATGTCAGTCTACTTTGCCATGTGCCACTTGTGCAGGGAGTGGGCGACTAGGGGCCCACCTTGCTCTGGGGCCCACCGGGGGATTCACCTGTTCCCCTGTGGGCCAGTCCGAGCCTGGGTAGATGTATTAGAGATAATTCACCTTTCTATGAAGGTTAGAGTAAAAAAAAAAAAAAAAAGTTTGCATCTTGAGATATGTCTCTGCTTTAGGGGCAGATGGATATAGTAGGACGGCAGTGGGTAGGCTATTATATGTGGCCAGGAAGCTTGTTGCTTTACATTGGATACAGTTGTGTCCTCCAACCAGGGAAGAATTTGTAGCTCAAGTTCATGATATGCTGGTTTGTGAGAAGACAGTTTTTCTAAAGAGAGGTTGTCCCCAAAAATCTGAGAAACTGTGGGGTACTTGGCTACTTGCTCAACGCATCAGTATGTCATGGTAAAGATAATAAGGATCATGTCAGGGGTGGGTGGGGCTGGGGGGTTGGAAGGTGAATCGGGGTTATTTTTGCAGTTCATGTGTATTTTAAGTATGCAACTGATGAAACTATGACAGCATACAATGAGTTGTTTCCAACAATTTTTTTGCAATATGTGATGGTCAAGCTGTATGATTGCTGTAATATCATCTTGATCCTCTGTCAATAAAAAAACTACCTGATAAAAAAAAAAAAAAACAGCCTATGGGGCAGACGAGCTGGTCAGGAGTGCACGACTGAGGTGTCAGCTACACCTCCAGTACAAACTGCAAAGAAAAAGGGGGTCATCTTTGCAGAATGTAATAACTATGTATAGTATTATTTATAATGTTCAGATTGAATATAGAATATGTGATGAATGAGAAAATAAATGATTTAGTCGTGTAGTCTAGTGATGATTTTGTCTGACAGTTGTGAGAACATCCATTGAGGAGCTTTGGGCGTTCTGTCCTCTGCAATGCTCATCACAGTAGAACATAAGCATAAAATACAGGAAACATATAGTATATTATATGAATGTACATGAATATACAATACTGCAATCCTAAAGTAAACAATACCAGTGATGCCACGTTAGACTGGGTGAGGAGAATGGTAATTGTTACTGTTTGTCTTTAAATGATCGTGGAAAAGAGGGTGGCCGCTATGGGCTGAGCTGATGATGTCAGCAAGGTCTTAAGGAGCAGCTACGGTGGCTGGCATAAGAGAATTCTAATATTGAATGCTGACTAGAAACTATAAGGCCACGGGCGTCGCGTGTGAGGGACGGATAGGATGCGGGTGCGTTGCAGGAAAATCGTGCGATTTTGCCTGCGAGTGGGGTGAGTTTTGTATGCGATTGTGTTGCATTATTCCGTTTTTTTCCACGCAAGTGCAATACATTTTGCACGCGCATGAGAAAAAACTGAATGTGGTACAAAGACCCAAACCCAGACCTCTTCACAGAAGTTCGGCTTTGGGTTAAGTATTCTGTAGATTTTAATATTTTTCCTTATATCATGGTTATAAAGGAAAATAATAGCATTATTAATACAGAATGCTAAGTAAATTAGGGATGGAGGGGTCAAAAAAATAAATAAAAAAATGTAACTCACCTCATCCACTTGTTCGCACAGCCCGCCCGGCTTCTCTTCATTCTTCTTCTTTGATGACCTGGGAGAAAAGGACCTTTGGTGACGTCACTGCACTCATCACATGGTCCATCACCATGGTGATGGACCATGTGACTGACCATGTGATGAGCGCAGCGACGTCACCAAAGGTCCTTTCCTCCCATGTCATCAAAGAAGAAGAAAGACAAGCCGTGCTGCATGAACAAGTGGATGCGGTGAGTAAAAAAAAAAAAAAAATTTTTTTTTAACCCCTCCATCCCTAATTTACTTAGCATTCTGTATTAATAATGTTATTATTTTCCCTTATAACCATGTTATAAGGGAAAATAATGAAGATCGGGTCCACATCCCGATCGTCACATAGAAACCATGCGTGAAAATCGCACCACATTGCTCAACCATTACTCAAGCACTTACCTCAGAGTTCACTGTGTGTCCCCCAGTTTAAATTAATTCATATCCTGACTCATACTCCTGCCAATATGATAACAAGGATCGGTTATCATCATAATCATTTCCTGGATAACCCAGGATATTGAAGGTACTATCTCTCCTTTAAAGAGAGCCTTAAATGGCGTGAAGAGACTTATAGGCCATACATGCTCCTCTGGAATTCTGAGAAGAAAGGGATGCAAATGAGCTCCTAACAAGCTCCGCCTCTACTACCACCAGATGTAAGGCAGCTATCCTATAAGTCAATGTTCTACCATTTAACCGCCTCCGGACCGCCTAACGCAGGATCGCGGTCCGGAGGCGGCTGTCTCAGGCAGAGTGACGCATCGGTGCGTCATCTCGCGAGACGCGAGACTTCCTGTAAACGCGCGCACACAAGCGCGCGCGTTCACGGGAACTGCAGGTAAGCTAGTGGATCTACAGCCTGCCAGTGGCGATCGTTCGCTGGCAGGCTGTAGATGTGATTTTTTTTAACCCCTAACAGTTATATTAGTTGCTGTTTTGATAACAGCGTCTAATATACCTGCTACCTGGTCCTCTGGTGGTCCCTTTTGCTTGGATCGACCACCAGAGGACACAGGCAGCTCTGTAATAAGTAGCACCACACCCCGCCTGTCACTTATTAACCCCTTATTAACCCCTGATCACCCCATATAGACTCCCTGATCACCCCCTGTCATTGATCACCCCCCTGTCATTGATCACCCCCCTGTAAGGCTCCATTCAGATGTCCGTATGTGTTTTACGGATCCATGGATCGGATCCGCAAAACACATATGGACGTCTGAAAGGAGCCTCACAGGGGGTTGATCAATGACAGGGGGGTGATCACCCCATATACACTCCCTGATCACCCCCCTGTCATTGATCACCCCCCTGTAAGGCTCCATTCAGATGTCCGTATGTGTTTTACGGATCCATGGATCGGATCCGCAAAACACATATGGACGTCTGAAAGGAGCCTCACAGGGGGTTGATCAATGACAGGGGGGTGATCACCCCATATACACTCCCTGATCACCCCCCTGTCATTGATCACCCCCCTGTAAGGCTCCATTCAGACGTCCGTATATGTTTTTCGGATCCGATCCATGGATCCGTAAAACACATACGGACCTCTGAATGGAGCCTTACAGGGGGGTGATCAATGACAGGGTGGTGCTCACCCCATATAGACTCCCTGATCACCCCCCTGTCATTGATCACCCCCCTGTAACACTCCATTTAGACATTTTTTTTTGGCACAAGTTAGCGGAAATTGATTTTTTTTTTTCTTACAAAGTCTCATATTCCACTAACTTGTGTCAAAAAATAAAATCTCACATGAACTCACCATACCCCTCACGGAATCCAAATGCGTAAAATTTTTTAGACATTTATATTCCAGACTTCTTCTCACGCTTTAGGGCCCCTAAAATGCCAGGGCAGTATAAATACCCCACATGTGACCCCATTTGGGAAAGAAGACACCCCAAGGTATTCGCTGAGGGGCATATTGAGTCCATGAAAGATTTAACTTTTTGTCCCAAGTTAGTGGAAAGGGAGACTTTGTGAGAAAAAAAAAAAAAACAATTTCCGCTAACTTGTGCCCAAAAAAAAAATCTTCTATGAGCTCACCATGCCCCTCATTAAATACCTTGGGATGTCTTCTTTCCAAAATGGGGTCACATGTGGGGTATTTATACTGCCCTGGCATTTTAGGGGCCCTAAAGCGTGAGAAGAAGTCTGGAATCCAAATGTCTAAAAATGCCCTCCTAAAAGGAATTTGTGCCCCTTTGCGCATGTAGGCTGCAAAAAAGTGTCACACATGTGGTATCGCCGTACTCAGGAGAAGTAGGGCAATGTGTTTTGGGGTGTCATTTTACATATACCCTGGGTGAGATAAATATCTTTGTCAAATGCCAACTTTGTATAAAAAAATGGGAAAAGTTGTCTTTTGCTGAGATATTTCTCTCACCCAGCATGGGTATATGTAAAATGACACCCCAAAACACATTGCCCAACTTCTCCTGAGTACGGCGATACCACATGTGTGACACTTTTTTGCAGCCTAGGTGGGCAAAGGGGCACAAATTCTAAAGAGCACCTTTAGGATTTCACAGGGCATTTTTTACACATTTTGATTTCAAACTACTTCTCACGCATTAGGGCCCCTAAAATGCCAGGGCAGTATAACTACCCCACAAGTGACCCATTTTGGTAGGAAGACACCCCAAGGTATTCCGTGAGGGGCATGGCGAGTTCCTAGAATTTTAAATTTTTTGTCACAAGTTAGCGGAAAATGATGATTATTTTTTTTTTCTTACAAAGTCTCATATTCCACTAACTTGTGAGTTCATGGAAGTTTTTATTTTTGTCACAAGTTAGTGGAATATGAGACTTTGTAAGGAAAAAAATCAAAAAAAAAAAATCATCATTTTCCGCTAACTTGTGACAAAAAATAAAAAGTTCTATGAACTCACTATGCCCATCAGCAAATACCTTAGGGTGTCTACTTTCCGAAATGGGGTCATTTGTGGGGGTTTTCTACTGTTTGGGCATTGTAGAACCTCAGGAAACATGACAGGTGCTCAGAAAGTCAGAGCTGCTTCAAAAAGCGGAAATTCACATTTTTGTACCATAGTTTGTAAACGCTATAACTTTTACCCAAACCATTTTTTTTACCCAAACATTTTTTTTTTATCAAATAATTTTAGAGAAAAATGTATATATTTGGATGTCATTTTTTTGGCAAAAATTTCAGTAAATTTCGATTAATAACAAAAAAAGTAAAAATGTCAGCAGCAATGAAATACCACCAAATGAACGCTCTATTAGTGAGAAGAAAAGGAGGTAAAATTCATTTGGGTGGTAAGTTGCATGACCGAGTAATAAACCGTGAAAGTAGTGTAGTGCAGAATTGTAAAAAGTGGTCTGGTCATTAAGGGTGTTTAAGCTAGGGGGGCTGAGGTGGTTAAACAGGCCTTGAGACATGACTCGAATATGAAATAATCTCGTGTTAAGAGCTCATTTGCATCTCTTTCTTCCCCGGATAACCCAGGAAATTCTGGTGTTTTAATCCTGAATTTATTTATTTTTATAATTATTTTCTTTGCATCATCATATTTTGACACTAACTTTTTTTATATCAGTTGTGTGAGGCTCATTAGTTGCGCGCCAATCAGAATTTTTATCAATAAAAAACAGTGAATCTGCCTTGTTCATCGTACGGGCTAAATACATTTATATTTGAATAGTTTGGACATTTTGGCATGCAGCAAATATTGTATTTTTCAAAGTCCTGGTAGGGGACTTGAGCTCACGATTATGTGATTGTTTCTTGCGTATGAATTAAATAAAACCCATTATAAACACAAAATAACGAAAAAGTTAATAAAATGGTTTATGGATGGTTCTTAGTGGAAAGTCTCCACCTGGCATAAGGTCACACTTGTCACACACCATACAGATGACCAGTTGTGACAAAATCCCTGCCACCGCAGAGTAAGTGCCGTCATTCAATCCACCCTAATGTAATAATCCACATCGTACATGTTGTATAAATGATGAGCTGCCCTAATAAAGACCAGTGATTTGATACGTTATGCTTGATTAAAATTGCGTGGTCGCTAATCTTGAAAAGGTCAGTCGCCTAATGTCACGAACACTTCCAGATGTTATATAATCATATCCCGATGTTAATGGAGATGTTGAATAGAGTATTAAGTTGTATCACAATATAGCTTGATGTAAAAATATAGCAAGTCTGTTATTTATATCTGTTCCATTCCGTTTACGCAGTCCCCATTTCTTGTTTATCTAGACCCGGTTGCTACTAAATATAGCTGAATATTGCTCAAATGTCCATCTGTATACCGATAGTTAGAGCGAATGTTCGATCCTCTCTGCTGATAAACCACACCATCTTCAAAGACCCGATATGCACCATCATTATACGTATTTCGGGAAAGAGAGTTAAAATTAAAAAATATTGCGTAAAAATAATTCACAACTTTTTCCTTTTTTTTTTTTTTTTTACCAGATACTAGCTCATTCTCCTCATGGCCTGTTGCAATGGCCTCTTTCACATGACAGCATGGAATCTGTCTGTAGTCAGGCTCCACCATAATGGGGGTATTTGGAAGCAAATAAGCACAAATCTAGGACATGCTGCAAATTTCTGATACTAAGGGGACGTTGTACGCCCCTGTGAATAGCCCTATTCATTAAGATTAGCTGAAGATTCTGGTACAGAAAATACACAACATATACGCTCCGGTGAAAGAGGCCAATGTCATAGTACATAACAGGTCAGGTTACAATAGAACAGGGAAGCCGGTAAGGCTAGGTGAGAAGCAGGACGTTCTCTCAAACTAATATCAATATGCACATCATGGTGAAATAAGGGCATCTTGAGGTTCTGGGCTTACATGTCCAATATACTGATGGAAAAAGAGTAGGCACTGCTGAGATTCGAACACAGGATCTCCGGTTTACTAGACAAGTGCTTTGACTAAACCACAGCGCCACACAGTGGTAATGATGACCATACTTCTGGCAGTGTCCATTTACTACTGCAAAAAATATATACATTACTAAGCCCCCCAACCGATCCCCCACTGTGGCCATTACCTAGATTACCGCATCCTGCTGGTCTCTACTTCTTGGTCTCAGTACGCCAGGACTGGGAAGCAGAGACCAACAGACATCTGGTAAGCATTGAAATGAGTGTGTGGGGGGATTGGAGAGGTGAGTAACCCATGAAGGTACCACGTAAGGCTACTTTCACATCTGCGTTTTCGCTGGATCCCTCAGGGGATCAGCATAAAAAACATCCGTTCAATAATCCGGTTGTATTATTTCCAAAATGAACAAGACCGTTACTAAAACCTTTTTTAAGTCAATAGGGGACGGATCCAGTTTTTTTTGTGTCCGAAAAACGGATCCGTCTTCATTGACTTGCATTGTGTTTCGTGGTGGATCTGTCTTGCTCAGTATCCCATGACACACACACAAAGGCGCAACGAAAAGGAAAGGAGAACATTCTCATGCACTCTGTTCCAGATCGTTCAGTTTTGTCCCAATTAAAAATGAATGGGTAGAAAACAAAAGCATTTTGCTACGGTTTTGAGATCCTGTGATCGATCTCCAAACGGTTCAGCAAAACTCAGGTGTGAAAGTAGCCTAATACAGAATATTTGATGAATGCAAAAAAAAATATGAGTTAAAGGAGCCGTGATTTGGTCTGACAATTGTGAGAACTTCTATTTTTGAGCTTTGGGTGTTCTGTTCTCTGTATGTGTCAGCGATGCATAAGTTGACAGGCAGCTAAACTTACTATAGTGAATGAGCTCATGGCAATATGCTAACACATCTCAGTACAACATAAGCATAAAATACCGGAAACCTATAGCATATCATAGGACTGTACATGAATGTGCAATCCTAAACTAGACAATTTACGTACCAGTGATGCCACGTTAGACTGGGTGAGGAAGATGGTAATGGATGCTACTTGTGTTTCACTGCAGTATTTTCCTGCCATGGTTTTAGCTATAAAAGAAGGAAAGCCAAGCAAAGAAACAGCAGTAACAGCTCTGCCCTATGGAGAAGATTCACCTGGAATAAGCCATTTAATTGCACAACATTTTTCAGGGTTAGGCTGTTTGATTGTTTCATCTTAAAGGGGTTAGCTCAACCCTGAAATGCTCATGCCGGCCATACACAGATGATAAACATCAGCTCTTATACCGCTAATGCATTATCTGTGGGATCCTGGTGCAAAGTGGCAGATGATATCCTGAATTTAACCAATCATGTCAGACCCATGCAGTTTCCTCCGACCACGGACAAAACTTTCTAACCTGACTGATTACAGAATATGACACCATCCATCAAGAATCAACGTTTGCAGCTAAAACAACCAAAATCTGTGACTTTGGACGCTTTTCTCTCATGTGTATGGGGAGCTTTAGAATAGCGCCATAAAACATTAAGATCCATACTACTACTTCCGGGCCCGTCTTCACCTATAGAGATTACCTTCTCCTATATTCTGGCATCTTCTTAAGTAGCAGAGAATCCTTTGAGTCTCCTCTGATATTAAGGCTGGGATGCGACTGCAGCTTCTGCATTGGAGCTACATGGAAGCTGTTCTGTCTTCTTACACGTTCACACAGTGTGCAGGCTGACATTCAGCATAAGGAAAATCAAGATTGAGATATAGCTGGATATACAATGAGTCATGTAGAAAATCAAATCAAAGTAATCAGAGCTAATGTGAAAAAGACTATTTATAAAATGCCTTTAATGTATCACATACAGTACAGACCAAAAGTTTGGACACACCTTCTCATTCAAAGAGTTTTCTTTATTTTCATGACTATGAAAATTGTAGATTCACACTGAAGGCATCAAAACTATGAATTAACACATGTGGAATTATATACATAACAAAAAAGTGTGAAACAACTAAAAATATGTCATATTCTAGGTTCTTCAAAGTAGCCACCTTTTGCTTTGATTACTGCTTTGCACACTCTTGGCATTCTCTTGATGAGCTTCAAGAGGTAGTCACCTGAAATGGTTTTCACTTCACAGGTGTGCCCTGTCAGGTTTAATAAGTGGGATTTCTTGCCTTATAAATGGGGTTGGGACCATCAGTTGCGTTGTGGAGAAGTCAGGTGGATACACAGCTGATAGTCCTACTGAATAGACTGTTAGAATTTGCATTATGGCAAGAAAAAAGCAGCTAAGTAAAGAAAAACGAGTGGCCATCATTACTTTAAGAAATGAAGGTTAGTCAGTCCGAAAAATTGGGAAAACTTTGAAAGTGTCCCCAAGTGCAGTCACAAAAAACATCAAGCGCTACAAAGAAACTGGCTCACATGCGGACCGCCCCAGGAAAGGAAGACCAAGAGTCACCTCTGCTGCAGAGGATAAGTTCATCCGAGTCACCAGCCTCAGAAATCGCAGGTTAACAGCAGCTCAGATAAGAGACCAGGTCAATGCCACACAGTTCCAGCAGCAGACACATCTCTAGAACAACTGTTAAGAGGAGACTGTGTGAATCAGGCCTTCATGGTAGAATATCTGCTAGGAAACCACTGCTAAGGACAGGCAACAAGCAGAAGAGACTTGTTTGGGCTAAAGAACACAAGGAATGGACATTAGACCAGTGGAAATCTGTGCTTTGGTCTGAGGAGTCCAAATTTGAGATCTTTGGTTCCAACTAGAGTTGAGCGAACACCTGGATGTTCGGCTTCGAGAAGTTCGGCCGAACTTCCCGGAAATGTTCGGGTTCGGGATCCGAACTCGACCCGAACTTCGCCCCAAACCCCATTGAAGTCAATGGGGACCCAAACTTTTCTGCACTAAAAAGGCTGTAAAATAGTCCAGGGAAGGGCTAGAGGGCTGCACAAGGCAGAAAAATTTAGGTAAATCCTCTGCAAACAAATGTGGATAGGGAAATGAATAAAAATAAAAATAAAATTAACCAATATCAATTGGAGAGAGGTCTCATGGCAGAGAATCAGGCTTCATGTCACCCACCACTGGAACAGGCCACTGTCAGATATTTAGGCCCCGGCACCCAGACAGAGGAGAGAGGTCCCATAGCAGAGAATCAGGCTTCATGTCATAGCAGAGAATCAGGCTTCATGTCACCCACCACTGGAACAGGCCATTATCAGATATTTTTAGGCCCCGGCACCCAGACAGAGGAGAGAGGTCCCATAGCAGAGATTCAGGCTTCATGTCACCCAGCACTGGAACAGGCCATTGTCAGATATTTTTAGGCCCCGGCACCCAGACAGAGGAGAGGTTCATTCAACTTTGGGTAGCCTCGCAATATAATGGTAAAATGAAAATAAAAAAAGGATTGAATGAGGAAGTGCCCTGGAGTCCAATAATATATGGTTAAGGGGAGGTAGTTAATGTCTAATCTGGACAAGGGATGGACAGGTCCTGTGGGATCCATGCCTGGTTCATTTTTATGAACGTCAGCTTGTCCACATTGGCTGTAGACAGGTGGCTGCGTTTGTCTGTAATGACGCCCCCTGCCGTGCTGAATACATGTTCAGACAAAACGCTGTCCGCCGGGCAGGCCAGCACCTCCAAGGCATAAACGGCTAGCTCTGGCCACGTGGACAATTTGGAGACCCAGAAGTTGAATGGGGCCGAACCATCAGTCAGTACGTGGAGGGGTGTGCACACGTACTGTTCCACCATGTTAGTGAAATTTTGCCTCCTGCTAACACGTTCCGTATCAGGTGGTGGTGCAGTTAGCTGTGGCGTGGTGAGAAAACTTTTCCACATCTCTGCCATGCTAACCCTGCCCTCATAGGACCTGGCCGTGACACAGCTGCGTTGGCGACCTCTTGCTCCTCCTCTGCCTTCGCCTTCCACTTGTTCCCCTGTGACATTTGGGAATGCTCTCAGTAGCGCGTCTACCAACGTGCGCTTGTACTCGCGCATCTTCCTATCACGCTCCAGTGCAGGAAGTAAGGTGGGCACATTGTCTTTGTACCGTGGATCCAGCAGGGTGGCAACCCAGTAGTCCGCACACGTTAAAATGTGGGCAACTCTGCTGTCGTTGCGCAGGCACTGCAGCATGTAGTCGCTCATGTGTGCCAGGCTGCCTAGAGCTAAGGACAAGCTGTCCTCTGTGGGAGGCGTATCGTCATCGTCCTGCCTTTCCCCCCAGCCACGCACCAGTGATGGGCCCGAGCTGCGTTAGGTGCCACCCCGCTGTGAACATGCTTCATCCTCATCCTCCTCCACCTCGTCCTCCAGTAGTGGGCCCTGGCTGGCCACATTTGTACCTGGCCTCTGCTGTTGCAAAAAACCTCCCTCTGAGTCACTTCTAAGAGACTGGCCTGAAAGTGCTAAAAATGACCCCTCTTCCTCCTCCTCCTCCTCCTGGGCCACCTCCTCTTCCATCATCGCCCTAAGTGTTTTCTCAAGGAGACATAGAAGTGGTATTGTAACGCTGATAACGGCGTCATCGCCACTGGCCATGTTGGTGGAGTACTCGAAACAGCGCAACAGGGCACACAGGTCTCGCATGGAGGCCCAGTAATTGGTGGTGAAGTGGTGCTGTTCCGCAGTGCGACTGACCCGTGCGTGCTGCAGCTGAAACTCCACTATGGCCTGCTGCTGCTCGCACAGTCTGTCCAGCATGTGCAAGGTGGAGTTCCACCTGGTGCGCACGTCTTATAAGAGGCGGTGAGCGGGAAGGCCGAAGTTACGCTGTAGCGCAGACAGGCGAGCAGCGGCAGGATGTGAACGCCGGAAGCGCGCACAGACGGCCCGCACTTTATGCAGCCGGGGTAGTTGTGAATGAACTTCTGCACCACCAAATTCAGCACATGCGCCAGGCAAGGGATGTGCGTCAAACCGGCTAGTCCCAGAGCTGCAACGAGATTTCACCCATTATCGCACACCACCAGGCTGGGCTTGAGGCTCACCGGCAGCAACCACTCGTCGGTCTGTTGTTCAATACCCCGCCACAACTCCTGTGCGGTGTGGGACCTGTCCCCCAAACATATGAGTTTCAGAATGGCCTGCTGACGTTTACCCCGGGCTGTGCTGAAGTTGGTTGTGAAGGTGTGTGGCTGACTGGATGAGCAGGTGGAAGAAGAGGAGGAGGAAGCCGAGTAGGAGGAGGAGGCAACAGGAGGCAAAGAATGTTGCCCTGCGATACCCAGTGTGCAGTTAGGGAGATATAGCGACCTTGGCCGTGCTTACTGGTCCACGTATCTGTGGTTAGGTGGACCTTGCCGCAGATGGCGTTGCGCAGTGCACACTTGATTTTATCGGATACTTGGTTGTGCAGGGAAGGCACGGCTCTCTTGGAGAAGTAGTGGCGGCTGGGAACAACATACTGTGGGACAGCAAGTGAAATGAGCTGTTTGAAGCTGTCTGTGTCCACCAGCCTGAATGACAGCATTTCATAGGCCAGTAGTTTAGAAATGCTGGCATTCAGGGCCAGGGATCGAGGGTGGCTAAGTGGGAATTTACGCTTTCTCTGCATCAGCTGCATCCTATCCCTATCCCTACACTCATATCTGGTGTCACAAACAGTAGCTTGTATTAAAAAAAAAAATAAAGAAAATTTTGACTGTAATATAATAGGAGAACAGGGGGAAAGTTCACATGGGGAGACAGAGAGGAGGA
Source organism: Bufo gargarizans (assembly GCF_014858855.1). NCBI lineage: Eukaryota > Metazoa > Chordata > Amphibia > Anura > Bufonidae > Bufo > Bufo gargarizans. The sequence continues at coordinate 47,585,069 of NC_058081.1, read as the reverse complement.
GGAGACGAGTTGGAAGCAGGGGGAGGTCGTCGCAAGGAGCTAGTGGCACAGTCAGACAGCATGTATCGGCACCCGGGGTCAGCCAGACAGCACGCCAATCAACGCATGCTGTTGCCACCACCAGAATGCCGTCATTGCAAAGCTCAGCAGTGTGGCATTTTTTTGTGCGTCTGCCTCTGATAACAGTGATGCCATTTGCAACCTGTGCCAAAAGAAACTGAGTCGTAGGAAGTCCAACACCCACCTAGGTTCAACTGCTTTGCGAAAGCACATGATCTCACATCACAAACGCCTATGGGATGAACACATGATGACGAGTAGAAGCAGCACACAAACTCAATGCCACCATCCTCCTCCTGGTCCAGCATCTTCAGCCACGTCAACCACTGCTGTCCTCCTTGCCCCCTCTCAACCACCCGCCACTCCGCCTCTCGCCTTGAGCAGTTCCTGCTCATCTGCCCACAGTCAGGTGTCTGTCAAGGACATGTTTGAGCGTAAGAACCCAATGTCAGAGAGTCACCCCCTTGCTCGGCGTCTGACAGCTGGCTTGTCGGAACTCTTAGCCCGCCAGCTTTTAGCATACAAGCTGGTGGAGTCTGAGGCCTTCAAAAAAATTTTTGCTAATGGGACACCGCAGTGGAAGGTACCCGGCCGAAATTTATTTTCACAAAAAGCAATCCCCAACCTGTACTCTATTGTGCAAAAGGAAGTCATGGCATGTCTGGCATAGTGTTGGGGCAAGGGTCCATCTGACTACTGATACCTGGTCTGCAAAGCACGGTCAGGGCAGGTATATCACCTACACTGCGCATTGGGAAAACCTGCTGATGGCTGCCAAGCATGGAATGTGTGGCTCTGCAGAGGGGTTGGTGACACCGCCACGACTTGCAGGCAGGCCTGCTGCCACCTCCTCTACTCCTCCTACTCCATTCTCTTTGCTAACCTCCTCGGCTGAGTCTTCTTCTGCTGCTGCGTCTTGCTCCACATCAACTGCACACCCCCAGCTCCCCAAGGGCTATTCCACATCCCAGATACGACAGTGTCACGCCGTCTTGGGGTTGACTTGCCTGAAAGCAGAGAGTCACACCGGACCAGCACTCCTGTCTGTCCTGAACGCACAGGTGGATCAGTGGCTGACTCCACACCAACTGAAGATCGGCAAAGTGGTGTGTGACAACGGAAGCAATTTGTTGGCGGCATTGAATTTGAGCACATGTGCCGTGCATGGCACATGTGTGTAATCTGATCGTACAACGCTTTGTGCCTAAGTACCCAGGCTTACAGGACGTCCTCAAGGAGGCCAGGAAGGTGTGTGGCCATTTCAGGTGTTCCTACACGGCCATGGCGCACTTTTCAGATATTCAGCGGCGAAACAACATGCCAGTTAGGTGCTTGATTTGCGACAGCCCGACACGTTGGAATTCAACATTCTTAATGTTCGACCGCCTGCTCCAATAAGAAAAAGCCATCAATGAGTATTTCTATGACCGGGGTGCTAGGACAGCCTCTGCGGAGCTGGGAATTTTTTTTGCCACGTTACTGGACGTTCATGCGCAATGCCTGTAGGCTCATGCGTCCTTTTGAGGAGGTGACAAACCTAGTCAGTCGCACAGAAGGCACCATTAGCGACATCATCCAATTTGTTTTCTTCCTGGAGCGTGCCCTGCGAAGAGTGCTGGATCAGGCAGTAGATGAGCGTGAAGAGGAAGAGTTGTGGTCACCATCACCACCAGAAACAGCCTTAACATTGCTTGCTGGACCTGCGGCAACGCTGGAAGAGGAGTCTGAGGAAGAGAAGTCAGAGGAATAATGTGGCTTTGAGGAGGAGGAAGACCAACCACAGCAGGCATCCCAGGGGGCTCGTTGTCACCTATCTGGGACCCGTGGTGTTGTACGTGGCTGGGGGAAAGAACAGACCTTCAGTGAGATCAGTGAGGACGAGGAACGGGACATGAGTAGCTCGGCATCCAACCTTGTGCAAATGGGGTCTTTCATGCTGTCGTGCCTGTTGAGGGATCCTCGTATAAAAAGGCTGAAGGAGAACGACCTGTACTGGGTGGCCACGCTACTAGACCCCCGGTATAAGCAGAAAGTGCCTGAAATTTTACCGAATTGCCAGAAGTCGGAAAGGATGCAGCGGTTCCAAAATAAATTAAAAAGTATGCTTTACACAGCGTATAAGGGTGATGTCACAGCTGTAGGGATTTCCCAAATGGTAGCCTTCAGATAAATACACAGTAGCCTTTTAGTGGTGAAAGTAATAAACGTCTTTTATTGTTGGCACACCACAATTCAACAGGCTGTAGTGATCAGCTTACTTCAGCTGACACTTAAAGACAAACAGTTCAGTCTTGAATCTGAAAAATCACATAGAAAGTTTTAGGGCACAGTACCGTATTCCCCACGGAGCGGATGGGAACCTTGCTTTGTCCTTTGTCTCTCGGCAGAGACCCTCTGGTTTTCACTTGGCTCCAAAACCATCCAGCTACACAGAGCTCCACCATCAGTCAGGTAATAACACACCTGACCCTGCTGGCTGACTTTTTGTAAGCCCGTCAAAACCCGGCCTGGACCATAGGAAACAGCCCCCCCCCCCCCTGCACTTTGGCTGCTCCCAGTAAGAGCCAGCCCGGATTAGCTTTTCACAGCTATGCTAACTATCAAAGTGTCCATCAGCAACTGCTGCGGACATATACACTACTGGCTCCTACTTCACCAAGGCCAGGAACCTCGGTGACACATATCTTCAATCTTTGATGGTCCCTTGTGCCTTTCTACACAGCACAACGGGAATCTAACAGGGGAAGAGGTGAAAGTAATCCTCCTCCTACCACGACCACGCCGGCAAGGACAGGATGCTTTACAGACGTCTTGTTGATGGAGGACATGCAGAGCTTTTTTAGTCCTACGCATCGCCACAGCCCTTCGGGGTCCACCCTCAGAGAATAACTCGACCGACAGGTAGCAGACTACCTCACCTTAACTGCAGATATCGATACTCTGAGGAGCGATGAAACCCTTGACTACTGGGTGTGCAGGCTTGACCTGTGGCCTGAGCTATCCCAATTTGCAATAGAACTTCTGGCCTGCCCCGCTTCAAGTGTCCTGTCAGAAAAGACCTTCAGTGCAGCAGGAAGTATTGTCACTGAGAAGAGAAGTCGCCTAGGTAAAAAAAGTCTAGATTACTTCACCTTTATTAAGATGAATGAGGCATGGATCCCAAAGGGACTGACAGTGGGCGATACATTTGACTAAAAAAGGCCTGATGAGATGAGCTGCCTTGGGCACAAAATGGTCCACACGCTGCTGTATTTTATCTCTGCATGCCGGATGACTTGCATGACTTATCCGCCACCAACTAGGGTTCAAGCCGCAATGTTTTAGTGCACTTTCTGCCTGAAAAACATCAAGGCAAAACAAAAAAAAAGGCACATACATGTGTCAATTCCCCTTCGTGATCGTTACCTTGTTGTAGTGAAGGGGCTTGCGTATCACAATGAAGCGACCACATCTATGAGTGTGTTGGCAATAGCAATGTTGGCACACCCCAGATGATAAGGTCGTTGCTTCATTGTGAACAGACCAAAAGCGATCGGCTGGATAATTTTGCATAGAAAAAACATTAATTTTCTTTGTGATCATTAAAGCCTACTAGGCCAACAATGGGCCCACACTGCAGAATCATTGTTTTCTGGGTCACTTAACTGTCACTGAACTACCTCAGCACAACCATAGGCTTTGAAAAAAAAACATCGCCTGCAATCTCCCAAACGTGCGCACGAGCACAGTTATCATGAGTGTGTCAACTAATGACAACTCTTTGCGGTTGTCTAAAATCTATTCCATACACGTTCCCTGATAGGGGACATAACAGGGATTAAACTGATAGGAATAGCACTACTTAACACACCAATCAAATCTGGTGGCACAGTGCATTGCACGCGCAGTGCCCCAAATTGGAAGTAGGAGGACCAACCAAGCATCTTTTTCCAGCTCCTGGTTTCCATGGGAGTTTTGCCATGGATCCCCCTTCGGCATGCCATAGTACAGGTGTTAGTCCCCTTTAAACAACTTTTCCATCACTACTGTGGCCAGAAAGAGTCCCTGTGGGTTTTAAAATTCGCCTGCCTATTGAAGTCTATGGCGGTTCGCCCATTAGCGAAAATTAGCAAAAATTTGCGTTCGCGAACGGAAAATTTTATGTTCGCGACATCTCTATCACCTATATGCTCCTTAGTTTGGGATCAAGCCAGTCGGTCATTTATTTATAAGTTCCAGCTATCTGCAACTTCATCCGTGACAGTAGGATGATGAAACCAGGTGATATCTAATCATGGGGAGCCCACGTTCAAACAGTCAGGTCGATACAGAGCCTATGCAGCTGATGGCTGTAGTGCCGGCGCCCAAATTTAAGCAACAGCGCTGCATAGAGCTTCCGGACGCTAAGGGAGTTACTTCCGGTGCGGTGGAACGCATCCCGGGATGCAACAGATGATTTCCTGTGAGCGAGACGCATCATGGAATGCATCCATTTCACAGGAGCGCCAGACATGACACTGTAACGCTAGAGATGAAGTGTTTGTTAAAAAAGCCATCAGTGCATGCATTTTCTTTTATGGAGGAAGTCATAATTAGTTAATTCCTTTTGTAGGATCTTTCAATCCCAGTCACCCTTCCTGGGGGAAGAGGGTACCACTTCAAGAGCAGAAAAAACAAATAGCTTTTAAATCACCATTATGGCATTGAATTGACATGATTAGCTACTGGTGTATTGTTAAGTTTCACAATATCATTGATGTGTTCACACACTCTCCGCCTGAGTTCACGAAAAGTCTTCCCAATTTAATCCTTGGGACATGTACATTGGCAGACATAAATGATGCCCCTAGTTTTACAATTTATAAAGTCCCTAATTGGGAAGGTATGAGCATGAAACAGTTTTTGTAGTGTGTATGAAACTGCAAGCTTTGCAAGCGCCACATCTAAAAAGACCAGAGGGTTTTCTGTCCAGCCAAGTGCCTTCTCTCCTGGCACCCATGTAGTGACTATGCACCAAACGGTCTTGTAAGCTCCTACCCTTACGATATGTAATCTAGGGGAAGGAGCTAACAGCTTTAGAGAGATCAGGGTCCATGGTTAGGATTGACTAATAGGTATTCAAGATGGCTCTGATTTCCCTATTGACAGTATCGAAGGTAGATATTAAATGAATGGGACTGTCTCTTAGATTGTCTTTAGTCTTTGGTACCAGGAGTTTGTCTCTTTTATGTGACTCAGCAGAAAGGCATCCCTCAAAAGAGGTCGTGTATATCCCCTCTGTGTAAGTCTATTATATAATTTCCTTGATTCACAGTAGAAATTTCCAAGGGTCAAACTATTTCTGAGCATAACCAGATATTGACCCCTGGGGATTCCTCTTTTGACAGCAGGGGGATTATGACTTCTCCAATGGAGGATATTGTTAGTGGCTGTAGGCTTCCGAAAACACAGAGGTAACCAAACCACCTTCACTTTTTCTAACCTCGACATCGAGGAAGGTGATATGTTCCATCTGTATCTTGAAAGTGAAACTGAGACCAACATCATTGTTATTAAGTGCCTCAACAAAATCCTCAGAAATCCTCCTTGCTGCTGTTCCAAATTGAGAACATTTCATTGATATAACGTGTCCAAAAAACAATATAGTTCTCCCACCAGGCATTATTATCAGGGAAGACATATTTGTCCTCCCACCAGCCCAGGAGGAGGTTGGCATAGGTGTGGGCACAGGGGCTCCCCATAGCAGTCCCTCTGAGCTAGTAGTAAAAGGACCCGTTAAAAATAAAAAAAATGTATGTTAGAGTATATTCCAAAAGATAGAGAATGAAGTTGTTATGATTGCGAAACTGAGTACCCCTAGTGTTCAAATAATGTGAGGTAGCAGCTAAACCCTTGTCGCGGGGAATAGACGTATATAGTGATTCAACGTCAATGTTAGCCAAAAAGAAAGGAGAGTCCACAGATATAGTTTCTATCTTACGGAGAAAATCCATAATATCCATTGTAAAGTATGGTAATGATGACACAAAGTCCCTCAAGACCCTATCCAGGTAAATCCCACAATGGTGTGTCAGAGTCGACACCAGATACAATAGGGCGACCTTTTAATGGATGTAGTCCCTTGTGTACTTTGGGTAAACCTTAAAAGGTTGCAATTTGTGGGAACTTTGGAAACAGGAAGGCAAATTCTGTCTTACTGATTCCAGACCTCATGTTCCAGACCCCATGAAAGGATGGATTTTAATTGCACTTGAAAGGGTGGAGGGATCATTGGACAAAATGGTATAGCTATTCTTGTCTCTAAGCAAGTCCAGACACATTTTCTGGTAATTGCTGTGGTCAAGAATAACCAAATTACCACCCTTCTCCGAGGGTTTAATTACAATCTGGTTGTCTTTTTCCAACTTGTTTAGGGCAGTCAATTCCAACTGAGACAGGTTATAATGAATTTGTTGACTTATTTTTAATTGTTCCAAGTCTGAGAAAACTAGACGTAAAAAAATGTCTATATGTTTGGAATTAAGAGGTGCAGGCAATTTGGTACTGGTAGGATGCAAATCAGTAAAGGGGCCCTCACCAGGTTCTCTAGATCCCTCCTCCCATAGGTCCATTAAGGTCTGAAGCTCAGGAAAGTCATCAGTATTTATACCCAGATCCATACAGGTGTGTCTGTTGGTATACTGGAAGAACTTGTGCCATTTCAATCTTCTGCAAAACAGGTTGAGGTCTTTAACCCATGTAAATACATTGAATTTTGTAGTGGGTACAAAGCAGAGTCCTCTCTGAAGTAAGCTGATCTCAGAACTGGTCAAAGTATGTGTGGACAAATTATTGATTTGAAGGTTGTCTGCTAGGGACGATTGTCGGTACCCTTTGTACGGTCTCTCAGTTGGTAGGGGACTGGTTTGTTGGCTAAAAAAGATGGCAATATGGATTGGTGAGTGGGAGCGGCAGAGGAGGAGGAAAATGAGGAGGGGGGAACTGAAGACCCCCCACCCTCTCCACCTAGATTTCCCCTTTGTCTGCCCCATCTTTGCCATCTTTGTCCTGATCGGCGAGTAGAATTGTAACCGCCTCTATTGTAATTCCTGATTTTATATGACCCAGAAGGTTCTGAGTCAGAGATTTCCACCTCAGAGGAGGATACCTCAGACTCAGTATGGGGAACTACACTATCCAGGTTATAGGCCTTATTGTCTCTAAACTCACCCAAATCCCTAATTAATTGTCTATGTTTCCTCTCCTTTATGAGGTTCTGGAATCTTTCCAAAGAAGTCTGTAATGATGATTCCCTCTTGTCAAATTCGAAGTCTGATTTATATTTTAGTGCGGTATCAATGCGTTCTCTCAATTTGACGGTTGTTCAAACACCTTTTTTTCTTCATCAAGGAGAAGTGACATCAATCTAAGTGAACTATTAGTTAGTTCTTGTTCCCAGTTAGCCAACAATTGAGGGGAATGAATCCGTGGTGCTGGCCTGATTGGGATACGTAGTCCTTTCGAAACTATTTTTTGTTCAAGATAGCTCTCCCAAGACCTGATCTCCCACCAGGATTTTATGTTATCTTTGTATCCTGAGTAGAAGTCTCTGAAGGCTATCTTGTACATTGCCGTTGAGGCTAAACCTGGTTTCTCTTTGTCAGAAGAAATGTCTTTTGCTTCGTTGATTAAAACCTCAGTGAAAATAGTGCCTGACAGAAAACCGTCTATAACAAAGAATATATAAGGAAAATCAAGATTGAGATATAGCTGGATATAAAATAAGTCACGTAGAAAATTAAATCGAAGTAATCAGAGCTAACGTGAAAAAGACTATTTATAAAATACTTTTTGAAGAAGCCATTTATCCATTACAAGTCTATTCTAGAATAGGTATTGTGTGGATGTGAAAAAACAAGTAAAGTCTTTTTCATTGGCATGAAAGACCCTCCAAGTATCATGTAGCCCTTCCTGAAATAAAAAATCCTGAAGGAGAGAATTTTTATGAGACGGAGGGGGTGGAGGAAGTCTATCACATATTAAAGTCACCACAAATTAACATTGATCCCTGTTTAGAGTCTTGAGCCAATCTAATAGTACGCTTGATAAACTTAATTTGAGTTAGGGGCATAAAAGTTCACTATTGTATATCTAGTGATATTTATGTCGCATACAATAATAATATATCTACCTTCTTTATCTGACAATACATTGTGACATTGAAAGGCAATGGTATTCCTGAAGCCTATGATAACATCTCTCTATTTTTTAGTAGCCGGAGAGAAGTAAGTGTGCGGGAAAGAGGGGTGACAAAATCTGCGGGAATCTTCCTCATTAAGATGAGATTCTTGTATGCAAATAATGTCAGCTCTCTGTCTCTTCACCTCAGCCCAACATGTGGAGCGTTTAAAGGGGCTGTTCAGACCCTTAACATTTGCTGAAAAGATCTTTATTCCTTTGCTGGCCATTTTAAAGAATCAGAACAGAATGCTAACCGTTCTAACACAAAAAGAGTAGGTATTAGTGCATGTGGTAACAAATATAGTACCCAGGTGAAATCTGTGTAAAAATGGTGGGGAACGTGGAGTTGTTCCTTAGTTTTCAAGCATTTGGGGATTGAGGAGTAGTCCCCTTGTGTTTAACCTGGAAAAACAATATAACCAAACACAAAAAAAAAAGATAATAGCAAACAATAACATAACAAGGGTCTGTCAAAGACCACTAAATTGTGATGCCTGTCACTTAGATTGGAAGGCGGAAAAGTGTCAGTGGATTAGGGAATAAGGAACACCTAGGTGAAATATGTGTCCTGAGAGGTAGAGAGATAGGGTGTGGAACCCCGAAAAATTGTGTATAACATAACAAAAACTTTATGAAGACATAGTTACTGTCCAGAATAAAGATCACTAAGGGGTTCTTCCTACTTTGGTCCATTCCGGCGTTAGATTAAGTTGTTTTCTTCCAGATGGAGAGCTGTTGAAGGGAGAGTTCTTTGCTTTGTCTTTGGCGCCCTCTGGTGGTATAAAGATGTTCCATTTTGTGAGAGTCTCTGCTACTTCCTGAGGAGAAACTAGAACAACTGATGAGTTTTGGTGTCTCACAATTAGCTTAACAGGGTAACCCCATTTGTAGGGGACATTGTTTTCCCGTAGCGCTTTAGTGTAGTTTTGGAATTCTCGCCTCCTGCTTAATGTCGTTGGCGAGAGGTCTGTAAATAAAAGGACGTTACAGAATCTTTCAGGAATGTCTTTCCTCTTTTTCTGAGCTTCTCTCATCAGGGAATCTTTCAGATAATAAAAATGTATCCTGGCTAGGACGTCCCTGAGAATGGAAGCAGGTAGAGCTTTAGGCTTAGGAACCCGATGTACTCGGTCAATGATTAACTCTGATCTAGGGGTATCTGGCAGATATGATACGATAAGGTCTGAAATATATTCTTGCAACTGAGAGTCAATAACGCTTCCAGGAATATTTCTAAATCTGATGGTATTTCTCCTGGAGCGGTCTTCCAGATCAGCAATTTTAAGTTTAATGGCTGCTAGGTCATCTTCAACCAAATTGTGATTATCTACCAGAGAATTATGTGCTGTGACAAATTCTTCCATCTTTTCCTCTAGATGTGCAGTCCTTTCTCCTATGGCCACTATGTCTGCATGTATAGTCGTAATTGTTTCTTTAAATGTATGGATCTTTTCAGATCTGAAAGCATGTCCTGCATTGTGGCCACTGTGATACAAGTGTCCTTGCATGGCGATTTATTAGAGGTATCAAGGGGAGAGTTATAAACTTGTTTATCGCTCACCCTTTTTTGTTTCTTAGGCTCTTGTGCTGTAGAAGGGCTGGAGCCTGCTGAGGAGGGAGACCGAGGAGACCACTGGTCGCAGGTGTCTGCGGAGGATCGGAACTCTTCCTCTGTGTGCCGGAAATCAGCGCCATTTTGAGAGGCCCCGGCGTCTGGATGGAAGAAGGCCGTCATTTTCTGAGGCTGTGCTCCCTTCTTTTTCCCCCTTGTCATCATCGGCGGGGGCTGCAGGATCGAGCACTGGCCTGGAGCAGGTAAGTGTGGAAAATAATGCAGGTGTAGCGATCGCTATGTGCCGCAGGACGGGGTTCCACACACGGAGCTCAGGCACTATGCGTCCTCTCCTCCCGGCATCCGGCCATGCCCCTATAAGATACTTTTAATGTATCACATTGATGGGTAAGGGAACAAATGTGCCCATATTAAAATTGCTATATAGCCAGTAACAAACTCCCACACAAAAAAAGAAAAACAAAAGAAAGAAATCTATGTAGTGAACAATGAACACATATGCAATAGGGAGGACGGGGGATGAGATTTGGTGATCTGTCCCTACGTCACCCTGTATATTCCTTTAGCCTAGGGGGACCCCCTGATGGTGGAGGTTCCCTGTCCCCGTTCCTAAAGCTGATATATCCCTATTGCAGCCCTACAAGAATTGTATTCCACTTCTATCCCCTACATCTTTCTTCTACATCCTCAAAAAGCCCTCCCTTGACCAGTCTTCTTTGACTAGCTATCGCCCCATATCAATATTCCCATATGCTTCAAAGTTACTTGAACAATATGTCCACCTTAAACTGTCCATCCACTTAACTTTCTGCCACCTCTTTGATAGGCTACAATCTGGCTTCTGACCCCACCACTCGACTGAAATTATCCAAAGTCACCAACCACCTGCTTACTGCCGAAGCCAAACAACATTACTCTGTCCGCCTTGACCTGTCCTCTACCTTTGGCATTTCGTGTCTCCCACTTGCACATCACCTCTTTGTCTCGTTCCCGCTCTGTTGAGAGGACCTGTCTCTGCGAGCGCGATCGTTGTGCCCCTGTTGTGCACACAATGTATGCAAGGGAGGAGGGTGGCCCAAGCAGAGTGGAAGCAGGGACGTCTGAGCCCCAGATATGGCAATAGCATAATACACAAATGAAGACATTGTAGGGGGCGGGGCCTTCTATCCACTCCGGGCCCCCTGCCACGGGTCCCGTAGCAGCTGTGTGGTCTGTCTATATTGGCGGTACACCACTAGTGTTGGGCGTGAATATTCGAATCGCAAATAATGCCACTTCGAGAATTTGTGAAGATTTAGACTATAGTGCTATATATTCATATTCGTGAATATTATAGATTTTTTTTAACTGGACCCATGATCCCTCCCTCTTGCTTGTGGGCCAATGAGAAGGCTGCAATGTCTTTGTCAGAGCTTAGCAACATCCCTAGCAACCAATAGGAAAGTTGCCTGCCCCTTACTATATAAGAACCTCCCCAGCAGCCATTTTCCACAGTTTTTGCAGTTCTGAGAGACAGCAGTGTTATTACTGTGCTCTCTGCTTTCCTGTGTCATTGCATTAGATAGTTAGTTAGCTCATATATATAATACATATAGTTGGTGGGAGATAGTCTGTGTAGGTTAGATAGTGATATAGTGTAGCTCCAGTGCAGGGTGTTAGGTAGTGTAATAGGGATTACTGTTTCTCTGCTGTCCATACATACATGCTACAGACATAGCGCTGTGATGTCACAACAATACTTAGTGCACTAATCACTTAGGGCTCTTTCACACTTGCGTTCTTTTCTTCCGGCATAGAGTTCCGTCGTCGGGGCTCTATGCCGGAAGAATCCTGATCAGTTTTATCCTAATGCTTTCTGAATGGAGTGAAATCCATTCAGGATGCATCAGGATGTCTTCAGTTCCGGAACGGAACGTTTTTTGGCCGGAGAAAATACCGCAGCATGCTGCGCTTTTTGCTCCAGCCAAAAATCCTGAAGACTTGCCGCAAGGCTGGATCCGGAATGAATGCCCATTGAAAGGCATTGATCTGGATCCGGCCTTAAGCTAAACGTCGTTTCGGCGCATTGCCGGATCCGACGTTTAGCTTTTTTTAGAGTGGCTACCATGGCTGCTGGGACGCTAAAGTCCCGGCAGCCATGGTAAAGTGTAGCGGGGAGCGGGGAGCAGCATACTTACCGTCCGTGCGGCTCCCGGGGCGCTCCAGAGTGACGTCAGGGCGCCCCACGCGCATGGATGACGTGATCGCATGGCACGTCATCCATGCGCATGGGGCGCTCTGATGTCACTCTGGAGCGCCCCGGGAGCCGCGCGGACTGTAAGTATACCGCTCCCCCGCTCCTACTATGGCAACCAGGACTTTAATAGCGTCCTGGGTGCCATAGTAACACTGAAAGCATTTTGAAGACGGATCCGTCTTCAAATGCTTTCAGTACACTTGCGTTTTTCCGGATCCGGCGTGTAATTCCGGCAAGTGGAGTACACGCCGGATCCGGACAACGCAAGTGTGAAAGAGGCCTAATATGTAGTCAGACCTGCTCAAATGTGAAGTTGCACGTATTGCGCCAAAATATGCGCATCATTAATTGCCAATTTGTGCAATCGCAAATATATTGGAGCACTTGACTCTGTCTGCATATAAAGCCATTGTAATGTTCTGCCGTGCCAACCATTTTCTCCAGTCTCAGGAAACTTCTAGCAGCTTGAAAAATGTAGCAAAAGTGACCCACGTCTGTATTGCGCGTGCAATACGTGCATATTACATTGCCGATTTTCGCAATCAAGAAAATAATGGCAAATTCTCGAATTTGCTAATTTATGACAAATATTCACCCAAATATTTGTGAAATATCGCAAATTTGAATATTGCCCCTGCCACTCATCACTATACGCCACTGCCTCCAAGATTTCTCCTGTGTGTAGTGTCAGGATTTGCTATTGAAGTACTGGGACATGGAGACTTGCTGTCATCATTCCGGGCCAGCTGAGGGAGCCTGTTCCCAGCTAGAGATAACAGTCGGCGCAACACGGACCAGTGCAAGGGAGCAGAGCGTGGAGCACATGTGTCAGACAAGCAAGGCCTCAGAAGTGCTCGGCCAGATTCTCCACTGCAGCAAAGAGAAAGGTCCTACCTTGTTCATGGTCAGAGGTGTAGCTAGGCTTTTCTGCACCTCGGGCAAGGATTCAGATGTGCCCCCTCATAGGAGTTCAGGTGCTCCTCACAGCATTTAGGTGCCCCCTCACACTAGCTATGCCAGATTAGATGCCCCCTTAGTGTATTATGTAAGATTATGTGCCCCTCACAGTAGTTATGCCATATTAGGTTTCCCCTTGCAGTAGTTATGCTACATTAGGTACCCCTCACAGTAGTTATGCCAGATTAGGTTTCCCCTTGCAGTAGTTATGCTAGATTAGGTTCCCCTCACAGTAGTTATGCCAGATTATGTGCCCCTCACAGTAGTTATGCCAGATTAGATGCCCCCTCACTGTAGTTATGTCAGATTAGGTGCCCCCTCAGTTAAGTTATGTCCACTTTTGTGCCCCCTCACTCTAGTTGTCGCCCCCAGTGCCCTCTACGGACTGCAGCTACATTTAAGAAAAAACTAAAAAAACGGAATACTTAACTGCTTCCATGACGATGCACTCCCACACTCACATTGCACTGCTGGCTGTGCTGGAGTCTGATTCCTGGGGTTTCAGCGCTCCTCTCACAGCCAGCAGCATGATGTGCGGCCTGAGTGGGGAGTGCTGGATCTCAGAAGAACAGTGAGGGCTCCCTGCTTCACTATGGAAACGAACTGCCCGGCAGTGACAAGAACTGCTGGAGCTGGTGCCCCCCACAGCTTTTGCACCCGGGGCACGTGCCCAGCCCAGTCCATCGTGTAGTGGACAGAACTGGTAACTGACGCTTCTATCGGAGTGGAGGCTCATGCACATGACCATGTGTCGGCTGGGCTCATGCTGCGGACCGCAAATTGTGGTCCACAATGCATGGCCACTGACTGTGGGGCCACCGCATGCGGATCAAGTGAATGGGTTCCACATCCGACAGTCCACACTTCAAAAAAGTAGCGCATGCACTTTTTTGCAGTGCAGAGGCATGGACAGAAACCTCACGCAAGCACTCCGTAGTGCTTCAATGGGGTTCCTTGCCTCCTCTCCGTACTGACCTTCTGGATTGTGGACCCATTCAAGTGAATGGGTCCGCATCTGTGATGCAGTGCCAGAAGGTACGGGGCCCATATTTTCTGGACCCACTGTTTGCTGGCCGCAATACGTGCCGGGCCGGCACACGGTCTTGTGCTTGAGCCCTGAATAGGAACAGTTGCCAGCTCAATCCACAACACAGAGCTGTGCAGTTCCATCTACTTCTACACTCGAAACAGCTGATTAGATGCTGATGACTAGGGATGAGCAAATCGACTTTGGATGAAGCATCCTAAGTCGATTCGCATAATACTTCGTATGAATACTGTACGGAGCGAGCGCTCCGTACAGTATTAGAATGTATCGGCTCCTATGAGCCAAAGTTATTACTTCACGAAGTCTCGCAAGACTTCCCATAATAACTTAATAACTTAATTTCTACTGTAAAAAAACATTTCCTGAACTCGGGTTTGGTTCCAAGGTACCACGTGGAACCGAACCCAAGTTCAGGAAATAGTTTTTTTACAGTAGAAATTATTTTATGAATTTATTATGCAAAGTCTCGTGAGACTTCATGAAGTAATAACTTTGGCTCATAGGAGCCAATACATTCTAATACTGTAAAGAGCGCTCGCTCCGTACAGTATTCAAACAAAGTATTATGCGTATCGACTTTGCATGTTTCATCCGAAGTCGATTCTCTCATCCCTACTGATGACCTATCATAAGGAACGACCATTAATATCAAAATCCTAGACAAACCCTTTAAGGGACTGAAGAATAAAGAACCATGGGGAACCTGTGTATAGTTTTGCTAATGCACTAAATAATCAAAATAATGTGTAATCCACAATTTTCATCCTAGATACCTGCTCTTTCTCCTCCTGGCCTGCAGGTGTCACTGTTGTATACAGCATCAACAAGGTTTTGTCAGTGTCTGAAGTTCTTATTTACAAGCTATAACTTTTATGCTTCTCCAAGCTACATTCACACCTCAGACTTGATGTCAGAGGAGGCTCAAAGGCTTCTCTGTTACATGAGAAGTTGACAGTATATAAGAGAGGGTAATATCTGTAGAGGGCATAGACGGGTCTGGAAGTGGTAGTATGGATTGTAATGTTTTATTGAGCTATTCTAAAGTTTCTCTAAGTAGGTCTTAAAAAAAGCCCAAAAAGCTAAACAACATCGACTATGTCAAGTTCTGGAAGGTGGCTCAACTAGTATGTTCATCAAAGGTTCCATGGTGTAATGGTTAGCACTCTGGACTTTGAATCCAGTTCCAATCTCAGTGGAATCTAACAATTGAAATTCTTCTTTATTACTTTCTTTACATTGGTTGTTTTTTACAGTACAATACTATTTAACGTGATTAGATTTCTACAGATGTAGATAAATATTTCTGCTTACCACAGCCCTGGGTATACAGTACCTTGAAAAAATATTTCCACCCCTGGAACTATTCCGCAATTTTGCACATTACATTCACAAACTTAGATGTATTTTATTGGTATTTTCTGTGATAGGCCAACATAAAGTATCAAGTATATGTGAAGTGAAAAGTATATGATACATGGTATTTGATAAATAAAAATCGGAAAAGTGTGGAGTGCATTTGCATTTAGACCTTTGTACTCTGATGCCCCTAAATAAAATCCAGTGTGACCAATTGTCTTCAGAAGTCACCTAATTAGTTAATAGAGTCCACCTGTGTATAATGTATTCTCAGTATAACTACAGTTGTTCTATGTAGGCCTCAGAGGCTTGAACATTAGTAATCAAAAGGCATCATAAAAACGAAGGAACACACCAGACAGGTTAGGGATAAAGCTGTGGAGAAATGTAAAACAGCGTTAGGTTATAAAAAAAATATCCCAAGCTCTGAACATATCACGGAGCACTGTTCAATCCATCATCCAAAAATGGAAGAAGTATGTCACAACTGCAAACCTAGCATGACATGGCCGTCCACCTAGATTAACAGCCCAAACAAGGAGAACACTACTTAGAGAAGCAGCCAAGAGGTCCATGGTCACCCTGTAAATATGGTGGTGGCAACATCATGCTGTGAGGATGCTTTTCTTCAGCAGGGACAGGGAAGCTGGTCAGAGTTGATGTGAAGATGGATGGAACTAAATACAGGGCAATCCTGGAGGAAAAACTGGTAGAAGCTGCAAAAGACATGAGACTGGGGCGGAGATTCACCTTCCAGCAGGACCACAACCCTAAACATACATCCAGAGCTACAATGGAATGGTTTAGGTCAAAGCATATTCATGTGTTAGAATGGCCCAATCACAGTCCTAAATCCCATTGTCTGTGGCAAGATGTCAATATTGCTGTTCACTGATGCTCTCCATAAAACTGACTGAGCTTGAGCTATTTTGCAAACAAGAATGGACAAAAATTTCTGCCTCTAGATGTGCAAAGCTGGTAGAGACATACCCCAAAAGACTTGCAGCAGTAATTGCAGCAAAAGGTGGTTCTACAAAGTATTGACTCAGGGGGGCCATACTTTCCAGATTTTTATTTATTAAAAATAAATTGTATTTTTTTCTTTTCACCTCACATATACTTGCTACTTTGTCTTGGTCTATCACAAACAATCCAAGTAAAATACATTTAAATTTGTGGATGTAGTGTGGAAAAGTTCAATGGGTATGAATACATTTTCAAGGCACCGTAATTCCACGATCTTTTCCACACCACACCTCTGCACCAGAGCGGTGTTTCGGACCTCTTTGTCAGCTATGGTTGAGACCATGAGTAAGGATTTGTTGGTTGAATCTGAAACAATGTAGACTCGTTTAAATCACCACTGAGTTGTGGCTGGCATTTTAATGTGGATCAATAAAGCATCTGTTTTTTTGGAGAATGATGTTATGCACAATTACATTTCTACCCACTTGCGAGCTTTCGTATTTCACAATGGGAAAAAAAGTACTTACTTCACCATAACGTTCCATTTAGTCAGCTCATTGAATACACTCTTGAAAACTGAAATGGCAACTTGTGCCTAAAACCATGTTAGGAAACACATATACCCTCAGGAGCCCATCTGCAAGACATACACTGCTCACAAAAGTTATAAATATTTGGCTTGTGGGTGAAATTTTAGGATGAACCTAAAATGCACTCTAACCTTTACAGGTGAACTTAATGTGTCCTTCGCTACATTTTTGAATGCACATGTCCAACTGTTCTGTGTTTCAGTACTTTTTGCAATACTTGCTGTTCTCTAACAAGGAGCTTAACACCAAAATTCACAACAGGAGTTTGATCCATGAATCAAACCAATACATTTTCTGGTTTAATTAGAATTGGTACTTAAACAGTCCTCCTCATCATCCTGTTCACATTTTGACATCATGAGATCAAAACGACACCTATCAATTGATCAACATGACCTCGCCATAGCGAGACTTCAAAATGGAAGTGGCCACTGAGCTTAGAGTATCACAGAATGTCATCAGCAGGCTGAAACAGAGATACAGAGAGACTAGAAGAGTCAAAAAAAGGCATAGAAGTGGACGTCCCTGGGCTACATCCCACACTGATGTGAACAATGCCCTGCAGAACCGGATGATGAATGCCACACAACTCCTGGCACATTTAACGGGGTTGTCTGGGTTCAGAGCTGAACCCAGACATACCCTTATTTTCACCCAGGCAGCCCCCCTGAGGCTAGCATCGGAGCATCTCATGCTCCAATGTGCTCCCTTGCCCTGCGCTAGATCGCGCAGGGCACACGCTCTTTTGTTTTCAATAACACACGGCCGAGTTTCCGCTTCCGTCCGGAACTGCTCTGATGCTCATGTCAGGGGGGCTGCCGGGGTAAAAAATTGAGGTATGTCAGGGTTCAGCTCTGAACCCGGACAACCCCTTTAAGGGAGGTGATAGGCACCCAAGGGTCACGTCAGACCATTCAAAACAATTTACATCAGCATGGTCTGCCAGCTAGACAACCTGCAAGGGAACCTGACCGCACCACCAGGCACATGTGTCATCGTCTTGCATGGGCCAGGGAGTATCTATGATGGACAAGGGACCAGTGGGCCTCAGTGTTGTTCACTGTTGAAAGTCGATTCATGTTGAGCAGAAACGTCTCCAATTTTGTTGGTGGCCATCAAGATGAGCCCTAACTGTTGTCACCAGATGAGCATTTGGTGGTGGTGGTTTTCCAGTGTGGGCAGGTGTGTCTAGTCAATATAGAACTGCCCTATGCTTTGTGAATGGTACAGTGACAGGACCATACTACTTGAATAACATCATTAATCCAGTCATTGTGCCTCTGCATGAACAACACAGGGCTAATTTCATCTTCATGGATGACAAGGTGCCAGCTCATCGAAGTCGCATCATAGGGTTTCCCAAATGGAGTGTCATGCACTTTCTCCAGACCTGAATACTATTGAAAACCTATGGGATAAGCTCAGTCGCTGTGTAAAGGCTCCTAACTTTGTATCCCAGAACCTCAATGACCGGAGGGTTGCCCTTTAAATAGAAATCAATCAAGCCAGAAAAAGTGAAGGGGAAGTCTAGGATTCCAAAGAAGAATTGTGTGTGTTGTGTACTATTAAAGAGAAGCAGGACAGCTGGCAGACAGGGAGAGCAGAGACAGGAAGAAGTGCAGGTGCACCTTATGCAGACAGCCAGAATCACAGGGGCGACACGTGAGGTGCACAGCGGGCCGATGAGGGGCCAAATAATAACACAGTTCATCGGTTTACTCATGGTTAGCAGAAAGCCTCCCTGGGCTGGCAGCACAGTGTTGAGGAAGACAGCACAAAATCCTCTGGGGTACGCTCTGTGGTAGGGAAGCACCAGCCTAGATGGAGGTCGAGGTGCCCTTGATGGCAGTGGTGTTTAGGGTGCCTGTGGCGGCTGGGTCCCTTGGTGTTATTTGTCGTGACGCCAGTACCATTAATAGTGGTACAACCAGTGGTAAGAATTAAGTTGACAGTGGTAGGATACAACTCACAACTTTTACTGATGTTGGTTCCAGTTGTGGCATATACATCCAGACAGAATACAGTCTTTTGCAATTTAGAGGAATTCTGTTGATCCACTGTTAATAGGTTTGGCTGGGTTTAGGCTTAGCTTGAAGGTTCTGTATGAGTATTTCTGGTAG
Source organism: Bufo gargarizans (assembly GCF_014858855.1). NCBI lineage: Eukaryota > Metazoa > Chordata > Amphibia > Anura > Bufonidae > Bufo > Bufo gargarizans. The sequence continues at coordinate 47,565,964 of NC_058081.1, read as the reverse complement.
GTGACTTTGCTTCAGGTCCCTTGTAAATCAGAGTAATTTGGTGAGGTTGCCTGTAATGCTTATTTGGTATGCTTAGTCCTATTATTTCTATATCTTCCAAGCCCTTAAAACAGGTAGAAAATCTGTATTCTTCAATTTATGGTGAGGCTGCCTGTAGCTATATTGTCCTCCACCATGTGCAAAGGCGCCCAATAAGCCTTTAGTAATGGCTGTTATCACCAATGTCTTTCTTTAGTTTGGTTATCTTTTTCCAGGGACGGAAACGCTATCCTCTGGTTGTAGGATGTAGGAACTAAGAGGATTACAGAAGAAAAACGCTCTCCTGCGCCTCATACCTTGGCTCTACCTAATTTCTGCAGCTGGCTTCACCCACTACTCCGTGGTGTGTAGCCTCAGCTTAACTAACTGCTCTGCTACTCTCATCTCCTTACCTCTCTAAAACACTCCACTAACTCTACTCCTCACTAATCTGTCCCACTAAGGCCTGACCTAAGTATATATATGACCTAAGTGCTATCCCCATCTAGTGGTGGGATGTATAAATTACACCAGACCAGCCTATGAACAGGGATACAACAGGTGTTGTAATACAAAATGACATGCAATATGGTAATGCCGTTTCAAAGCTATTTTGCAGTTCCCACGTGTCCTGAGTGGGACTCTGCACTTAGAAGCAGCTACCTGCAAGCAAATACTTTAATTTTGTTTCACCATTTCACTGAAATCCTTTTTTGTGGGGTTCAATGTAATTAAGCAATATATATATACACTCACCTAAATAATTATTAGGAACACCATACTAATACGGTGTTGGACCCCCTTTTGCCTTCAGAACTGCCTTAATTCTACATGGCATTGATTCAACAAGGTGCTGATAGCATTCTTTAGAAATGTTGGCCCATAGTGATAGGATAGCATCTTGCAGTTGATGGAGATCTGAGGGATGCACATCCAGGGCACGAAGCTCCCGTTCCACCACATCCCAAAGATGCTTTATTGGGTTGAGATCTGGTGACTGTGGGGGCCATTTTAGTACAGTGAACTCATTGTCATGTTCATGAAACCAATTTGAAATGATTTGAGCTTTGTGACATGGTGCATTATCCTGCTGGAAGTAGCAATCAGAGGATGGGTACATGGTGGTCATGAAGGGATGGACATGGTCAGAAACAATGCTCAGGTAGCCCGTGGCATTTAAACGATGGCCAATTTGCACTAAGGTGCCTAAAGTGTGCCCAGAAAACATCCCCCACACCATTACACCACCACCACCAGCCTGCACAGTGGTAACAAGGCATGATGGATACATGTTCTCATTCTGTTTTCGCCAAATTCGGACTCTACCATTTCAATGTCTCAACAGAAATCGAGACTCATCAGACCAGGCAACATTTTTCCAGTCTTCAACAGTCCAATTTTGGTGAGCTCGTGCAAATTGTAGCTTCTTTTTCCTATTTGTAGTGGAGATGAGTGGTACCCGGTGGGGTCTTCTGCTGTTGTAGCCCATCCGCCTCAAGGTTGTGCGTGTTGTGGCTTCACAAATGCTTTGCTGCATACCTCGGTTGTGACAAGTGGTTATTTCAGTCAACGTTGCTCTTCTATCAGCTTGAATCAGTCGGCCCATTATCCTCTGACCTCTAGCATCAACAAGGCATTTTTGCCCACTGGACTGCCGCATACTGGATGTTTTTCCCTTTTCACACCATTCTTTGTAAACCCTAGAAATGGTTGTGCGTGAAAATCCCAGTAACTGAGCAGATTGTGAAATACTCAGACCGGCCCGTCTGGCACCAACAACCATGCCACGCTCAAAATTGCTTAATTCACCTTTCTTTCCCATTCTGACATTCAGTTTGGAGTTCAGGACATTGTCTTGACCAGGGCCACAACCCTACATGCATTGAAGCAACTACCATGTGATTGGTTGACTAGATATCGCATAAATGAGAAATAGAACAGGTGTTCCTAATAATTCTTTAGGTGAGTGTATATATATATATCATGCGGGTATATTTTATCTATTTCATTTAATGTGTGTGAGTGTCATTATAAGATATCGACAGTATCCACTATAACAGTGACATCTACAGTACCCCACCCCTTAACAATGAGCTCCACAGCCCCCCACCCCTTAACACTGACCCCACCCCCACAGTGCCCTATATCCTTAAAATTGGACCTCCACAGCATCCGACCTCCTTAACTTTGACCTTCACAGCAGCCTGCCCCTTTAACAATGAGTTTCAGAGCACCCCACCCCCTTGACAGTGGCCTGCACAGGGGCCCGTCCCTTTAACAGTGACCTCCACAGTACCCCGCTGCCTTAACAGTGACCTCACAGTAACCTACGCATGCAGCGTCCTCGTCTCCTAGGTGATAGGGGGCTGGACGGACCCGGCCACACACGTCTCTTCAGCGCGGCCAGCGGCCTCGGTTTCCCCGGCAACATGTGTAGTCTGAGCACCAAGCTGGGCACTCAGTGCTCAGCTGTATTCAGAGGGGCGGGTCATGTGATGCTGACCATGTCACATGACCACTGATAATCAGTATTTAACAGGCAGCCTGCTGGCCACAAGTTGCCTGTTATTTAGGCTCTTTGGCGATTCTAATTACCTGGCATACGTACCTGCTGCTGTTTTCCCTGATGATCCTCTGCCTGCTACTTCTGTACTGCGCTGCTCTCCTGGTATTCCGACCCTGGATTCCACCTGACGATTCTCTACGGACTCCTGTGGTACTTTACGACTCTCCTGGTATTTATGACCCCGGCTTCTCCTGACTATTCTCTGCTTAGTCCATTTGTACTTCGTTGCTCTCCTGGTTTTGACTCGGTCCGTTCACGTTCTTTTGTTTGTCTGGTCTGTCCGCCCTGCACTTACTCCAAATTAGGGATTGCCGTCCAGTTGTCCCCTGTCATTAGGATTTGCGAGGCAAGTAGGCAGGGCCAGGGGTGAGGGTGGAGTGCAGTGGTCACTTCCCTCCCCTCTGTCTGTGTGTGTACACGACCATTACAGAATAACAGGCCCTACGTGACCACTGTATCATGAATCCTCTGGTGACTCTGACAGATCATGTTTCTAACCTGATGCAGATGGTGCAGGAGCTAGGGGAGAAACTCAGTTCTTTTGAGTTAGGACAAGGCTCCTCCACCCCTCAAGCCTCCAGTCCGCATATGGAGCCGCACATTAAGCTTCCAGAACCCTTCTCTGGAGACCGGAGGAAGTTTCATTCTTTTAAGGAGAATTGTAAACTTTATTTTCGTTTGCGCCCCTTGTCCTCCGGCTCTGAAACTCAACGCATGGGTATTGTAATTTCCCGATTACAGGGTGATCCCCAGGAGCGGGCATTCTATTTGCCACCTGACGCCACTTGTCTAGCATCAGTAGAGGTTTTTTTCAGGCCCTCGGTACCTTGTATGATGAACTTGACAGGGCCCTGGTAGCCGAGATCGAATAACCCGCGGAGGAGTATTGCACCCAATTTAGAAGGTGGTGTGTACCCTCAGGTTGGAATGAACCAGCCCTAAAGAGTCATTTCAGGTCAGGTCTGTCTGATAACCTGAAAGATCTTCTAGTGAGTTATCAGCTTCCAGAGAATCTAGAGGAGATGATGACCCTAGCTGTCCGACTCGACCGACGGGTTAGAGAGAGATGACAGGAACGACAGTTCTCTTCTCAGGTAGTGGTCCAGTCTGAGGTCTGTCCTAGGAACGGAGCTGAGGTCTTTTCCGAAGAACCCATGCAGGTCGGCATGACCCGAGGGGATCAGCGCTGCAGACGTGGTATTTGTATTTACTGTGGAGATCCTGACCATTGGATTAACCAGTGTCCTAAGAAGATCCTCTTCATCAAATCATCCAAGGCAAGGCAACCTAAAGACCAGGTACACCCTGATATTACGAAAAGTAACCTTTTAGTACCTTTACTGATATCTTTGGGTGTTACTAAGTGGTCGGGTAAGGCCTTTATTGACTCTGGCTCGACGGGCAGGTTTATTGATTATGAATATGTCATAAGAGTGGGTATTTCAAATGTTGTTCTACCTACTCCTATTCACATCATGGCTATCGAATCCACTCCCCTGGTGGGTGGTACCTCAGAAATTTCCTTAACTGTGGGGGTGTGTCATTCTGAGAAATGCTCCCTGTTAGTCCTGGAGAACTTACCGGTCGAGGTGGTACTGGGGATGCCTTGGCTCCAATTACACAAACCCACTATAGATTGGACCAGAGGGGAGTTGGTGAGATGGGGACCTAAGTGTGACTCGTGCTTATCTATGGTACAGGTTGGGGTATAATATGGTACATTACCCGCAGTCATTAAGGAATATTCAGATATTTTATGATTGCGCCCTTGAATTACTAGAGGGTGCCAGGTTTCCTAAGGGGCGTATTTATAATCTTTCTAAGCCCGAACGCAAGGCCATGGAGGATTATATTAGAGAAAGTCTCATTAAGGGGCAGATTAGACCCTCTGTCTCTCCGATGGGGCAGGGTTTTTCTTTGTTAAGAAGAAGGATGGTGGTCTTAGACCTTGTATCGATTACCGGAAATTAAATAAAATTACTATGCGGAATAGATACGCTGACCCATTGATTCCTGACTTGTTTAACCAGTTACTAAGGGCGGCCTAGTTTTCCAAAATTGACCTAAAAGGGGCATATAACTTAATCCGAATTATAGAGGGAGACAAATGGAAGACAGCGTTCAATACTCTGGCTGGACACTTTGAATATCTAGTTATGCCTTTTGGACTCAGCAATGCCCCAGCTGTGTTCCAAAACTTTATAAACTATATTCTCAGGGAGTTATGGGTAAATTTGTCATTGTCTACCTTGACGACATTTTGATATTTTCCCCTGATTTGGAATCACATGTGTCTCATGTTAGACAAGTGTTGGAGGTCTTGAGGGAGAATTTGTTATCTGCTAAGCAAGAGAAGTGTGTCTTTGGGGTGCAGGAGATACTATTTCTATGTCACATTCTGACTCCTCATGCCTTCAAAATGGATCCTAGTAAGGTGCTAGCGATTAAGGAATGGGTAAGACCATCATCCTTAAAGGCCTTACAATGTTTCCTTGGGTTTGCCAATTACTACCGTAAATTCATAAATACTGACCTCACTAAGAGAGGAGCGGATTTGGGGAATTGGTCTTCTGAGGCCTTAACTTCATTTGAAACCCTAAAGAGGGTATTCAGTAGTGCTCCCATTCTAATCCAGCCAGATCAGGAAAGACCTTTTATTGTGGAGGTTGATGCGTCCGAGGATGGGGCAGGAGCGTTCCTCTCACAATGTCCCGCTAGTCTTACTAACCTGAGGTCTTGTGCCTTCTTTTCCAGAAAATTTCCCCCCACCGAGAGAAACGATGACATAGGGAATCGTGAATTACTGGCCATTAAACAGGTGTTTGAGGAGTGGAGGCATTTTCTGGAGGGGGCAAAACATTGTGTCACTGTTGTCACTGATCATAAGAACCTAACGTTTCCACAGGCCAGATGGGCATAGTTTTTTTACTCATTTTTATTTCTCCACCACTTTCAGACCAGGAAGTAGAAACCTGAAGGCTGACGCATTGTCTCGGAGCTTCCGTGCATTTCAGCCTACAGATGCACCACCTGAATCCATTCTACTTGTGCTAATTTCTCTTGTAGGCCATATGGCAGTTTAGACACCACTGGATTGACACCATGAGCGGTGTCCAGGAAGCTTAGTCCAGGTAGACGTGGGTCAGTCTTTGACAACTCTAGCTCCATGAGGAGGTTACTTAGATCTTGGAGCTTGTGATAGTCTTTGTTCCCTATTTTTGGGAAGTTTTGCAGTCTCTTGAATAGAGCACTTTCTATGGCTTCAGAGCTACCATAGGCTTGCTCAAGTCTTACCCATGCAGCAATAAGACCTGCATCTGGGTGAGCAACATGTACTGTTCTGAGTCTGTTAACACGATCTGCAGATTCTGGTTCCAGCCACTTTATGAGCAAATCAAGTTGTTCCTTAGCAGTAAGGTTGAGATCGGCAATAGTAGCCTTGAAGGTTGATCTCCAGGCCCTGTAGCTCTCTGGACAGTCGTCAAAGTCATTCATGTCTGGTCTCTCACTCCTTGGGGTCAAAGTAACTTTTGGAACTTCTTGGGTGTGAAAGTTCTCTGGGGATGTAAGGTGAGGTTTACCAGTATAAAATGATGTTGCATGAGCGTTTAACTGTGGTGTAGTCTCTAAGGCTTGTGCTGACTTTGGTTTGAGCTGCGGCTTATCACTGAAAGTCACCTTGTTGTTGACATGAGATGATATGGTTTGCTGCATAGATGTACTTGCGTTGTAGACTTGAAGAGGCTCAGACATATAGAGCTGAGAGGTCTCTACATTGGGAGTCAGAACAGTGTTGTTAGTAGGAGGTACAGAAGATGACTGTATCTTTGCAGATGTTATGTTTTAGAACGTATTCACTGGTGCATTCAGCTGGATCTTCCATTTCTGCTGGGATAAGGTAGTTTGAATTAGTACCTTTTCCCATTGCTTGTTCAAGGACTTTCAGCCTTGCTAGGGAAGCTGCTTCCTCCCATTCCATTTGCAGAATCTTTATTTGTGAATCTGCCTCTTCCCTTTGAGCTGCCATCTCTGCTTGTTGAGCTTCCCTTTGAGCTTCCATCTCTGCTTGCTGAGCTGCCAATTGAGCTTCCATCTCTGCTTGCTTTCTGGTAAAGGAGCTTTGCTCCTTTTTTGATTCAGCATCAGCACGGGCCTCTATTAACTTGTCGCTTAATGTTGATCTTCTGGAATGAGAGGATCTGGAAGAAAGTGCAGTACGCTTGGTTGTGGTGGATCTGTGAGATCTGGTCTCCTGCAGTTGAGTAATGCAGAGTTCTGCCTTAAACTTAGCATTTTGCTCTGCAAGATCCCTTTGTTGGTTCAGTGCATCAGTCCTAGTCAGTTCTGGTGAAGAATCCTCTATTTTAGAGTCCTGCAAGAAGGCTGAGTATTTTGCAGACAGCTGCTGGTAGTGTACATACACAGCAAATAGGTGATTTATAGAGTCTCTTATTTCAGCTGGTTGATCATTAGAGTGTGACAAAACTGATATGCGGTGTGAGGTTATGTCCTAAAGGTCCTAGATTAGTGGAGAACTCATATCTAGTGGCTTGATAGTTTTCTCTGAGTTTCTGTGTTGGTTTTATTGTACGTTTGGGTCTTACAGAATCTGCTCCCTGTACGTCTGCCAGTTCAGAGGCATGATGTATCTGCGTTGGCTCAGCCATAAAAGAGTGTTCAGAGCCTTGTCTAGAATTTTTTTTCCGGTTTTGCGAAAAAAAATTGTACTGTCTCTTTAAGAAGATGAACAACAGCTTAGACAGTTGAGGTAACACAGTGCAATGTAGAGAAACAGTTTTCAACATTCACTTGAAGTGCAGCAAGCTTGTGCGACCATGTGCTTTAACAAGATGGCGGATGGCACTGAGCTTGATTGCAGATTGGACACACATAGATACACAGCAGGCTGTAGGAATTATATGAATCTTTTGACTATTCTGACTCCGATGTTGTAATAGCTATTTATGCCTAGTGAGACCTCTATGCCTGGCCTGTAAAAGCAGATATAATCACTGCAGACAATCCTTTTTAGAGAGCTTGAACTCACCAACACTGAGTTTATCCGTGTAAGTTGCTTTATTCTGCAAGCCAGATAACAGAGTACAGCAAAACAGATGGATTCCGGTATTGTGCGGTCAAAAGATGATGCTTTTGTAAGCTTACATGAGAATACATGTGTACCTGTGCAAATGCCTGGAGCAGTACGAAGAAACGGGAAGTGAGGTACACAGAAGAAGGGGTGGAGCAATGAAATGAATCACAGATATCACAAATAGGGATGAGCGAACCCGAACTGTATAGTTCGGGTTCGTACCGAATTTTGGGGCGTCCTTGGCACGGACCCGAACCCGAACATTTTCGTAAAAGTCCGGGTTCGGGTTCGGTGTTCTGCACTTTCTTGGCGCTTTTTGAAAGGCTGCAAAGCATCCAATCAACAAGCGTCATACTACTTGCCCCAAGAGGCCATCACAACCATGCCTACTATTGGCATGGCTGTGATTGGCCAGTGCAGCATGTGACCCAGCCTCAATTTAAGCTGGAGTCACGTAGCGCCGCACGTCACTCTGCTCTGATCAGTGTAGGGAGAGGATGCAGCTGCTGCTGTTAGGTTGAGATTAGGCACTAGACAGGGATTTACTCAGCAAAAACACTTAATGAAGTGATCGATCTAAAGCTGTGAATCATTCATCTTCTGCTATTCAATTGCTCACTGTTTTTAGGCTGCCCAGAGCGTTTTTCATTCACTTTTTTCTGGGGTGATCGGCGGCCATTTTGTGTCTTGTGGTGCGCCAGCACAAGCTGCCACCAAGTCCATTTAACCATCAATAGTGTGTGTTTTTTTTTGCTATATCCTACATCAGGGGCTTGGCTGTGCTTTCTATTTTATTGAGGGGTGAAATACAATTGTAATACTGTCTGCTGTCTGGCAAAGGATATATTTTTGTTCTAGGTTGAAATACAATTCCCAACTTAGCAATTTCCTAAATCAGTGGTTTCTGCTGTATCAGGCCTACTTTAAATCTATCCATAAAAGGGTATATTAGATTGAAGGTGCGGATAGTGTCATCCTCAAGAACTTCACACGCTACCGTGCATTTCCAAGTTTAATTCTGTCCGTAAACGTATACCTGTCACCCAGCGCCTAAATAATAGGCCTACAATTTATATTCAGCTAAATCTGTGGTTATTGCTGTGGCTGGTCAATTCATTTAGTGTCCGCCAAAGCACAGTTTTTGTTCTGGGTTGAAATAAAATTCCCAACTTAGCAATTCCCTAAATCAGTTGTTTCTGCTGTATCAGGCCTACTTTAAATCGATCCATAAAAGGGTATATTAGATTGAAGGTGCTGATAGGGTCATCCACAATAACTTCACACGCTACCGTGCATTTCCAAGTCTAATTCTGTCCGTAAACCTATACCGGTCATCCAGCGCCTAAATACTAGGCCTACAATTTATATTCAGCTAAATCTGTGGTTACTGCTGTGCCTGTATTAGTGTAATACGGTACCTAAATAGATAGCCAGATAGTGTTAGGTGTCTGTAAAAAAAGGCCTGAATTTGAATTCAATACATTGGGCCAAATATTTTTTTTCTTATTGTGGTGAACGGTAACAATAAGGGAAAACATCTAGTAAGGGACGCGGACGCGGACATGGTCGTGGTGGTGTTAGTGGACCCTCTGGTGCTGGGAGAGGACGTGGCCGTTCTGCCACAGCCACACGTCCTAGTGAACCAACTACCTCAGGTCCCAGTAGCCGCCAGAATTTACAGTGATATTTGGTGGGGGCCAATGCCGTTCTAAGGATGGTAAGGCTTGAGTAGGTACAGGCATTAGTCAATTGGGTGGCCGACAGTGGATCCAGCACGTTCACATTATCTCCCACCCAGTCTTCTGCAGAAAGCGCACAGATGGCGCCTGAAAACCAAGCCCATCAGTCTGTCACATCACCCCCATGCATACCAGGGAAACTGTCTGAGCCTCAAGTTATGCAGCAGTCTCTTATGCTGTTTGAAGACTCTGCTGGCAGGGTTTCCCAAGGGCATCCACCTAGCCCTTCCCCAGCGGTGGAAGACATAGAATGCACTGACGCACAACCACTTATGTTTCCTGATGATGAGGACATGGGAATACCACCTCAGCACGTCTCTGATGATGACGAAACACAGGTGCCAACTGCTGCAGTCTTTCTGCAGTGTGCAGACTGAACAGGAGGTCAGGGAGGAAGACTGGGTGGAAGACGATGCAGGGGACGATGAGGTCCTAGACCCCACATGGAATGAAGGTCGTGCCACTGACTTTCACAGTTCGGAGGAAGAGGCAGTGGTGAGACCGAGCCAACAGCGTAGCAAAAGAGGGAGCAGTGGGCAAAAGCAGAACACCCGCCGCCAAGAGACTCCGCCTGCTACTGACCGCCGCCATCTGGGACCGAGCACCCCAAAGGCAGCTTCAAGGAGTTCCCTGGCATGGCACTTCTTCAAACAATGTGCTGACGACAAGACCCGAGTGGTTTGCACGCTGTGCCATCAGAGCCTGAAGCGAGGCATTAACGTTCTGAACCTTAGCACAACCTGCATGACCAGGCACCTGCATGCAAAGCATGAACTGCAGTGGAGTAAACACCTTAAAAACAAGGAACTCACTCAGGCTCCCCCTGCTACCTCTTCTGCTGCTGCCGCCTCGGCCTCTTCTGCTGCTGCCGCCTCGGCCTCTTCCTCCGCCTCTGGAGGAACGTTGGCACCTGCCGCCCAGCAAACAGAGGATGTACCACCAACACCACCACCACCTCCGTCACCAAGCATCTCAACCATGTCACACGGCAGCGTTCAGCTCTCCATCTCACAAACATTTGAGAGAAAGCGTAAATTCCCACCTAGCCACCCTCGATCCCTGGCCCTGAATGCCAGCATTTCTAAACTACTGGCCTATGAAATGCTGTCATTCAGGCTGGTGGACACAGACAGCTTCAAACAGCTCATGTCGCTTGCTGTCCCACAGTATGTTGTTACCAGCCGCCACTACTTCTCCAAGAGAGCCGTGCCTTCCCTGCACAACCAAGTATCCGATAAAATCAAGTGTTCACTGCGCAACGCCATCTGTGGCAAGGTCCACCTAACCACAGATACGTGGACCAGTAAGCACGGCCAGGGACGCTATATCTCCCTAACTGCACACTGGGTAAATGTAGTGGCGGCTGGGCCCCAGGCGGAGAGCTGTTTGGCGCACGTCCTTCCGCCGCCAAGGATCGCAGGGCAACATTCTTTGCCTCCTGTTGTCTCCTCCTCCTACTCGGCTTCCTCCTCCTCTTCTTCCACCTGCTCATCCAGTCAGCCACACACCTTCACCAAAAACTTCAGCACAGCCCGGGGTAAACGTCAGCAGGCCATTCTGAAACTCATATGTTTGGGGGACAGGCCCCACACCGCACAGGAGTTGTGACGGGGTATAGAACAACAGACTGACGAGTGGTTGCTGCCGGTGAGCCTCAAGCCCGGCCTGGTGGTGTGCGATAATGGGCGAAATCTCGTTGCAGCTCTGGGACTAGCCGGTTTGACGCACATCCCTTGCCTGGCGCATGTGCTGAATTTGGTGGTGCAGAAGTTTATTCACAACTACCCCGACATGTCAGAGCTGCTGCATAAAGTGCGGGCTGTCTGTTCGCGCTTCCAGCGTTCACATCCTGCCGCTGCTCGCCTGTCTGCGCTACAGCGTAACTTCGGCCTTCCCGCTCACCGCCTCATATGCGACGTGCCCACCAGGTGGAACTCCACCTTGCAAATGCTGGACAGACTGTGCGAGCAGCAGCAGGCCATAGTGGAGTTTCAGCTGCAGCACTGCGGAACAGCACCACTTCACCACCAATGACTGGGCCTCCATGCGAGACCTGTGTGCCCTGTTGCGCTGTTTCGAGTACTCCACCAACATGGCCAGTGGCGATGACGCCGTTATCAGCGTTACAATACCATTTCTATGTCTCCTTGAGAAAACACTTAGGGCGATGATGGAAGAGGAGGTGGCCCAGGAGGAGGAGGAGGAAGAGGGGTCATTTTTAGCACTTTCAGGACAGTCTCTTCGAAGTGACTCAGAGGGAGGTTTTTTGCAACAGCAGAGGCCAGGTAAAAATGTGGCCAGCCAGGGCCCACTACTGGAGGACGAGGAGGACGAGGATGAGGAGGAGGTGGAGGAGGATGAGGATGAAGCATGTTCCTAGCGGGGTGGCACCCAACGCAGCTCGGGCCCATCACTGGTGCGTGGCTGGGGGGAAACGCAGGACGATGACGATACGCCTCCCACAGAGGACAGCTTGTCCTTACCCCTGGGTAGCCTGGCACACATGAGCGACTACATGCTGCAGTGCCTGCGCAACGACAGCAGAGTTGCCCACATTTTAACGTGTGCGGACTACTGGGTTGCCACCCTGCTGGATCCACGGTACAAAGACAATGTGCCCACCTTACTTCCTGCACTGGAGCGTGATAGGAAGATGCGCGAGTACAAGCGCACATTGGTAGACGCGCTACTGAGAGCATTCCCAAATGTCACAGGGAAACAAGTGGAAGCCCAAGGCGAAGGCAGAGGAGGAGCAAGAGGTCGACAACGCAGCTGTGTCACGGCCAGCTCCTCTGAGGGCAGGGTTAGCATGGCAGAGATGTGGAAAAGTTTTGTCAACACGCCACAGCTAACTGCACCACCACCTGATACGCAACGTGTTAGCAGGAGGCAACATTTCACTAACATGGTGGAACAGTACGTGTGCACACCCCTCCACGTACTGACTGATGGTTTGGCCCCATTCAACTTCTGGGTCTCCAAATTGTCCACGTGGCCAGAGCTAGCCTTTTATGCCTTGGAGGTGCTGGCCTGCACGGCGGCCAGCGTTTTGTCTGAACGTGTATTCAGCACGGCAGGGGGCGTCATTACAGACAAACGCAGCCGCCTGTCTACAGCCAATGTGGACAAGCTGACGTTCATAAAAATGAACCAGGCATGGATCCCACAGGACCTGTCCATTTCTTGTGCAGATTAGACATTTATAACTACCTCCCCTTAACCATATATTATTGTACTCCAGGGCACTTCCTCATTCAATCCTCTTTTTATTTTCATTTTACCATTATATTGCGGGGCAACCCAAAGTTGAATGAACCTCTCCTCTGTCTGGGTGCCGGGGCCTAAATATCTGACAATGGACTGTTCCAGTGTTGGGTGACATGAAGCATGATTCTCTGCTATGACATGAAGCCTGAATCTCTGCTATGGGACCTCTCTCCTCTGTCTGGGTGCCGGGGCCTAAAAATATCTGACAATGGACTGTTCCAGTATTAGGTGACATGAAGCATGATTCTCTGCTATGACATGAAGCCTCAATCTCTGCTATGGGACCTCTCTCCTCTGTCTGGGTGCCGGGGCCTAAATATCTGACAATGGCCTTTTCCAGTGGTGGGTGATGTGAAGCCTGATTCTCTGCTATGACATGAAGCCTGAATCTCTGCTATTGGACCTCTCTCCTCTGTCTGGGTGCCGGGGCCTAAATATCTGACAATGGCCTGTTCCAGTTTTGGGTGACGTAAAGCCTGATTCTCTGCTATGACATGAAGCCTGATTCTCTGCTGACATGAAGCTTGAATCTCTGCTATGGGACCTCTCTCCTTCTGTCTGGGTGCCGGGGCCTAAATATCTGACAATGGACTGTTCCAGTTTTGGGTGACGTGAAGCCTGATTCTCTGCTATGACATGAAGCCTGATTCTCTGCTGACATGAAGCCTGAATCTCTGCTATGGGACCTCTCTCCTCTGTCTGGGTGCCGGGGCCTAAATATCTGACAATGGCCTGTTCCAGTGGTGGGTGACGTGCAGCCTGATTCTCTGCTATGACATGAAGCCTGATTCTCTGCTATGACATGAAGCCTGATTCTCTGCTATGACATGAAGCCTGAATCTCTGCTATGGGACCTCTCTCCTCTGTCTGGGTGCCGGGGCCTAAAAATATCTGAAAGTGGCCTGTTCCAATGTTGGGTGACATGAAGCCTGATTCTCTGCAATGGGACCTCTCTCCTCTGTCTGGGTGCCAGGGCCAAAATATCTGACAATGGCCTGTTCCAGTGGTGGGTGACGTGAAGCCTGATTCTCTGCTATGACATGAAGCCTGATTCTCTGCTATGACATGAAGCCTGATTCTCTGCTATGGGACCTCTCTCCTCTGTCTGGGTGCCAGGGCCAAAATATCTGACAATGGCCTGTTCCAGTGGTGGGTGACGTGAAGCCTGATTCTCTGCTATGACATGAAGCCTGATTCTCTGCTATGACATGAAGCCTGATTCTCTGCTATGGGACCACTTTCCTCTGTCTGGGTGCCAGGGTCAAAATATCTGACAATGGCCTGTTCCAGTGGTGGGTGATGTGAAGCCTGATTATCTGCTATGACATGAAGCCTGATTCTCTGCTATGACATGAAGCCTGATTCTCTACTATGACATGAAGCCTGATTCTCTGCAATGGGACCTCTCTCCTCTGTCTGGGTGCCGGGGTCTAAATATCCGACAGTGGCCTGTTCCAGTGGTGGGTGACATAAAGCCTGATTCTCTGCTATGGGACCTCTCTCCAATTGATATTGGTTAATTTTTATTTATTTTATTTTTATTCATTTCCCTATCCACATTTGTTTGCAGGGGATTCAAATACATTTTGCTGCCTTTTGCAGCCCTCTAGCCCTTTCCTGGGCTGTTTTACAGCCTTTTTAGTGTCGAAAAGTTCGGGTCCCCATTGACTTCAATGGGGTTCGGGACGAAGTTCGGGTCGGGTTCGGGTCCCGAACCCAAACATTTCCGGGAAGTTCGGCCGAACTTCTCGAACCCGAACATCCAGGTGTTCGCTCAACTCTAATCACAAACAGAAAAACAAGTGCAATACCAAAAACGGCCACTAGATGGGAGCACATAACCAAATATAGAATATATGAATGGTTCAATGAATTAAACTATATAGATTTTAACTGTATAGCAGCACAAAAGGAGTGCGCTTCTTCTTGACACTAACATCGACCTATTAGGCTGAGTTCATACTTGAGTTATTAAGCCAGGTTTGTCAATTTTAGGTATACTTTCTTATAATTTTAATCAAGTTTTGGTTTAATAAAATTAAAGTTAAAATATTTAATAAATGTAATAATAAAAATTAAATGTTGCGTAAGACAGGAGAGAATCGGCAAGTCTTCTGTTTATTCAACGACGTGGTGTTGCGATGGAGAAAGCATAAAAAATAATAATTACTCTCCACTGTCAAGATTGATGCAAGTGCGGTATTGGCTGCTCATCCAGTAAGATACTTCTGGGGGAACCTGACTGCCAGGCTTAGGCCTCTACTAGCGACAGACAATGAGACGAAGACAAAGCTTCAAGATTGCTTGGAGCCCGGAAGAGTTTGCAAATTTAATCAAGATTAAAACCAACCAGGGCCCAGTCTCTTCGTAAGAGGTTCCCAGTCATCATGGAATGGAAAGGAGGGTATCCTTATTATATTTAATAAATTTAATAATAAATTGTTTAATAAATTTTATAATAAAAATTACATTTTTCCTAACACAGGAGGAGGACATCATGTGGTGCACGGAGATGTGGATGGTCTTCGGATTCCCACACAGACAGGGTCGGCTCCAGGTTCATGTGGGCCCTTGGGCGATAAATCCCAGTGGGCCACCATGAGGCATTTTTTTACATTGACATGTCCCCCTGTGGCTCCCACACAGTATAATGACCCCCAGTGGCCCCTATACAGTATAATGACTACTAGTGGCCCTTCACACAGTATAATGACTACTAGTGGCCCTTCACATAGTATAATGAACCCCCAATTCCCCCCCCCCCACTGTATAATGATCACCTGTGGCCCTGCATTCAGAATATTAACCCCCAGTCGTCCCCATTCAGAATAATGACCCTCAGTAGTCCCCACACTGGGGGAATACTGTATGGAGGGGGCTCTGGGGGTCATTATACTGAATGGAGGGTCATTGGTGATCATTATACTAAATGGGGGACACTGGGGGTCATTATACTATGTAAAGGGCCCTAACAGTATAATGACCCCACAGTGACCCTCCATTCAGAATAATGACCCCCAGTCGCCCCCACACTGGGGGTTATACTGTATGGAGGGGGCACGAGGGGTTACTCTGGTGGTCATTATGCTAAATGGAGGGTCAATGGGGATTATTATACTAAATGGGGGGCACTGGGAGTCATTATACTGTGTAAGGGGCCCTCACAGTGTGATGAATGACCCCCCAGTGGCCCCCTCACATACCTATCATTGCAGGGGAGATGGTGGTCCTGTCCATCACTAACCGCAGCTCCCTGCGCTCCTTCTCTCCGGCGGCCGCTGCAGCAGTGAGCCAGGCCTGGAGGAGAGAAAGAGATGTGCAGTGATGTAGCTAGAACTGACTGGGCCCCACAGCAAATTTTAGTATGCCCCCCTCCCCCCCAATGTGTGTTCACATAACGTTTTTCCTATCGGTTTGATGTATACAAATGTGCAGCACTCCATGTTTTTCTATCCTGCAGAATCAAGTAAAAAATGCATACGTTAATGTATATGTTTTTCTACCATAGAACTGTATGGTGAACGGACGCCACTGTACGGCATCAGTCTGAGGATTGTATGGTGAACGGACGCCACTGTATGGCATCAGTCTGAGGATTGTATGGTGAACGGACGCCACTGTACGGCATCAGTCTGAGGATTGTATGGTGAACGGACGCCACTGTATGGCATCAGTCTGAGGATTGTATGGTGAACGGACCGACGGCATCAGTCTGAGGATTGTATGGTGAACGGACGCCACTGTACGGCATCAGTCTGAGGATTGTATGGTGAACGGACGCCACTGTACGGCATCAGTCTGAGGATTGTATGGTGACCGGACGTCACTGTACGGCATCAGTCTGAGGATTGTATGGTGACCAGACGCCACTGTACGGCATCAGTCTGAGGATTGTATGGTGAACGGACGCCACTGTACGGCATCAGTCTGAGGATTGTATGGTGAACGGACGCCACTGTACGGCATCAGTCTGAGGATTGTATGGTGACCGGACGCCACTGTACGGCATCAGTCTGAGGATTGTATGGTGACCGGACACCACTGTACGGCATCAGTCTGAGGATTGTATGGTGACCGGACGTCACTGTACGGCATCAGTCTGAGGCATCTGGTGACGCAGACATTTTTGGAATACATTAAATGGATGGCAAAAATAGGACGTGAACCCAGCCCTAGTGTCCGAATAAGCCAGAGTACACAGCGGAGCAGCGTGGCAGAGAGGGGAGGCCGCCATGTACTGACAGAGCACTACTGGTCCTAGTGGTCAGGGATGAGGACTGTGTTTCCCAAGGATCATTTTCTACTGGGAAATACAGGGCACAGTATAATACACTAGAATCTATATAATATAAAGATATGAGCCCTACCCCCGAATAATAATACAATTAGGGGGTCATTTATTATATAGGAATACGTCTATATTAGGCGTATTTCTGACACAGATTGTGGCACAAAGGTCCTTAGCACCGCAATCTGTATCTTTTCCCGCTCATGCCAGGTCTAAAAAAAGTGGTGTGGGCAGGGAAGGGGATATAGAAACATAGAAACATAGAATGTGTCGGCAGATAAGAACCATTTGGCCCATCTAGTCTGCCCAATATACATGAATACTATGGATAGCCCCTGGCCCTATCTTATATGAAGGATGGCCTTATGCCTATCCCATGCATGCTTAAACTCCTCCACTGTATCTGCAGCTACCACTTCTGCAGGAAGGCTATTCCATGCATCCGCTACTCTCTCAGTAAAGTAATACTTCCTGATATTACTTTTAAACCTTTGCCCCTCTAATTTAAAACTGTGTCCTCTTGTGGTAGTTTTTCTTCTTTTAAATATTCTTTCCTCTTTTACCTTGTTGATTCCCTTTATGTATTTAGCAGTTTCTCTCATCTCCCCTCTGTCTCTTCTTTCTTCCAAGCTATACATGTTAAGGTCCTTTAACCTTTCCTGGAAAGTTTTATCCTGCAATCCATGGACCAGTTTAGTAGCTCTTCTCTGAACTCTCTCTAGAGTATCAATATCCTTCTGGAGATATGGCCTCCAGTACTGCGCACAATACTCCAAGTGAGGTCTCACTAGTGCTCTGTACAGCGGCATAAGCGCCTCCCTCTTTCTACTGGTAATGCCTCTCCCTATACATCCAAGCATTCTGCTGGCATTTCGTGCTGCTTTATTACATTGTCTTCCCACCTTTAAGTCTTCTGAAATAATTACTCCTAAATCCCTTTCCTCAGATACTGAGGTCAGGACTGTGTCAAATATTCTATATTCTGCTCTTGGGTTTTTACGCCCCAGGTGCATTATCTTGCACTTATCCACATTAAATTTCAGTTGCCAGAGTTCTGACCATTCTTCTAGTTTTCCTAAGTCCTTTTCCATTTGGCGTTTCCCTCCAGGAACATCAACCCTGTTACATATCTTTGTGTCATCAGCAGAAAGACAAACCTTACCATCGAGGCCTTTTGCAATATCACTTATAAAGATATTAAACAAAATTGGTCCCAGTACAGATCCCTGTGGAATCCCACTGGTAACATGACCTTGTTTTGAATGTTCTCCATTGACTACAACCCTCTGTTGTCTGTCACTCAGCCACTGCCTAATCCACTCAACAATATGGGAGTCCATGCTCAATGACTGCAGTTTATTGATAAGTCTTCTATGTGGGACAGTGTCAAAAGCCTTACTAAAATCTAGATATGCGATGTCTACTGCACCTCCACCAGTCTATTATTTTAGTCACCCAGTCAAATAAATCTATAAGATTTGTTTGACATGATCTCCCTGAAGTAAACCCATGTTGTTTTTCATCTTGCAATCCATGGGATTTTAGATGTTCCACAATCCTATCCTTTAGTAGGGTTTCCATTAATTTGCCTACTATTGATGTCAGACTCACTGGTCTATAGTTGCTCGATTCCTCCCTACTACCTTTCTTGTGAATGGGCACGACATTTGCCAATTTCCAATCTTCCGGGACGACTCCTGTTACTAATGATTGGTTAAATAAATCTGTTAACGGTTTTGCCAGCTCACCACTAAGCTCTTTTAATAATTTTCGGTGTATCTCATCAGGCCCCTGTGACTTATTTGTCTTCACTTTAGACAGCAAACTTAGAACATCTTCCTCTGTAAAGACACATGCATCAAACGATTTAATAGTCATCCTTTCTAGTGGAGGTCCTTCTCCTTCTTTTCTTTTGTAAAAACTGAACAGAAGTATTCATTAAGGCAGTCGGCTAGCCCTTTATTCTCTTCTACATACCTTCCGTCCTTTGTTTTTATACAAATACAGTTATGGCCATGCAGTTATTGGATACCACCGCCATATAGTGATAACACCGCCATACAATGATAAAACCACCATACAGTGACCGGATAAAAGGGTATAAGAGGGCACAGTACAGGGAATTACTATGGGCACTGCACAGGGTGTGGTAAGAGGGCACAATGCAGGGTATAAACGGGGTACAGTACGGGGTGGGGGACACAGTCACATGACCCTGTGACGTTAGAAGGTCCTTATGGTGAATGCTGTTCAGATGCCACCATAATGAGAGGCAGAGGAGTGAGACAGGGGCCCTGGATGGACAGGAGGGGTGGACACAGCAAGTAGGGGGAAGGGGCTCTGAGGGGGATTCATACAAGAAGTAGGGGCAGGAGGTCTGTGCAGGGCAGCAATAGGAGATAGGAGGGTGGGACAGGAGCTCTGGATACATGAGGGAGGAAAGGAGATAGCAGGGGCCCCATGAGGATGAGATAGGACAGGATATGTGGGGGGGGGAAGGTGTCATGGAGGCAAACTGCTTAATGAAACAGTAACACAACTAAATAGAATGAAGCAGCAGCAGATCGAAGAGTCCCCCCCTTCTGTCCCACAGACAAGAGACAGTCACAGTGCAGACTCACTCACAGACTGTCTTCACACTTCTCTGCTCCAGCCCTGCGGTCTCTCTCCTCAGGCAGCATGTGTCCTGTGTAGAGGGGGCGTGTCTGAGTCTCTGCAGCTCAGAGGGCCCACCAGGGGGGTACTGTGTAAGTGAAATGACAGCAGTGAGAGCTCCCATCTGTATTGATGGAAGTGCTCATAGCAGCTCAGTGGGCCCCCCCAGGAGCATTGGGCCCCGGCACTTGCCCGGGGATGCCGGGTTATGACGCCGGCCCTGCACACAGACATCTCAGAAATGAACCGCGGCTCCCAAAAGCAGCTCCTGGGAAGATCATCTGTCATCTATTCGCCCCACTTTATTTTGGAAGTGTGTAGAACCCGCGTGGGACCCCCATGCTGCAGATTGATCATAGAGGCACCGAAATTTATAATATATATGAAATAAATTAAATTAAAGTTTTTTATAATAACTTTTTCTTAGGAGAGAATCGGCCACTCTTCAGTTTATACAACGATGTGGAGGGTGTTGCGATGGAGAAAGCATTCCAAAAAAACAAGTGCTCTACACATGGATCCTGTCAAGATTGATGCAAGAACGGTATTGGCTGCTCATCCAGCAAGATACTTCTGGGGGAACCTGCCTGCCATGCTTAGGCCTCTACTAGTGACAGACAATAAGAAGAAGACAAAGCCTGTTCTTTTCTGTACATTGAATTAATATTTTTTGGGGCCTGTACTCCACTGGCCTGCAGAAAAATGTATATCTACAGACCGTCTAATATAGCCTCCAGCCACATAATCACTTAATGTTTTCAGTCCGGTGAATGCCTAATGTTTGGGGCCTGTACTCCCATGGCCTAAAATAAAAATCTTCAAGGCTCCAGCATGGCATATTTTTAAGAGTTTCAATTTAAGACGCATAAAAATGGTTCCTGATAAAATTTTTGCAATTGATCCCCCTCTTCTTGTAATTATTTGGTGACTGCAAATATGACCTGAAGGTTTGTCAGGTTTGCCTGCTATTAAAGTGAATGGAGTCTACTGCAAACTTGCGGTTCGCGAACATTTGATTACGTTAGAGCGATCGCGTTCGAGAACCGTCCCGGCCGATATTCATCCATCACTAGTGGCCACTACGAAGGTCACTGTTAAAGGGGAGCGCACTGTTAAAGTCACTGTTAAAGGGGCAGGCACTGTAAAGATCACTGTTAAAGGTGCAGCCACTATGAAGATCACTGTTAAAGGGGTAGTCACTGTTAAAGGGGCGAGCACTGTGGAGGTCACTGTTAAAAAGGTGGGCACTGTGGTGGTCACTGTTGAAGGGGCGGGCACTATGGGGGTCACTGTTAAAGGGGCAGGCACTGTGGAGGTCATTGTTAAAAGGACGGGTGCTGTGGAGGTCACTGTTAAAGGGGCCGGCACTGTGGATGTCAGTGTTAAAGGGTTGGGCACTATCTAAGTCACTGTTAAAGGGGCGGCGATGTGGAGGCCACTGTTAAAGGGGCGGGCACTGTGGGGGTTACTGTTAAAGGGGCAGGCACTGTAGAGGTCGCTGTTAGAGGGGCAGGCACTATCAAGATCTCTGTTAAAGGGGCAGCACTGTGGAGGTCTCTTTTAAAGGGGTGGACACTGTGGAGGTCAGTGTTAAAGGGACGGGCACTGTGGAGTTAACTTTTAAAGGGGCGGGCGCTGTGGAGGTCCCTGTTAAAGAGGCAGGAACTATCGAGGTCACTGTTTAAGGGGCGGCGCTGTGGAGGTCCTCTGTTAAAAGGGCCGGACACTCTAGAGGTCACTGTTAAAGAAGCAGGCACTGTGGAGGTCACTGTGTAATGGTCGCGTACACACACAGACAGGGGGGAGGGAAGTGACTACTGCCGCTCACCCCTGGCCCTGACTACTTGCCTCGCAAGTCCTAATTACAGGAGACAACTGGATGGCAATCCCTAACTTGGAGTAAGTGCAGGGCAGACAGACCAGACAAACAACAGAACGTGAACGGACCGAGTCAAAACCAGGAGAGCAACGAAGTACAAATGGAGTAAGTAGAGAATAGTCAGGAGAAGCCGGGGTCATAAATACCAGGAGAGTCGTAAAGTACTACAGGAGTCCGTAGAGAATCGTCAGGTGGAAGCCAGGGTCGGAATACCAGGAGAGCAGCGCAGTACAGAAGTAGCAGGCAGAGGAAAACAGCAGCAGGTACGTATGCCAGGTAATTAGAATCACCAAATAACCTAAATAACAGGCAACCTGTGGCCAGCAGCCTGCCTGTTAAATACTGATTATCAGGGGTCATGTGACGTGGCCAGCGTCACATGACCCGCCCCTCTGAATACAGCTGAGCACCGAGTGCCCAGCTCGGTGCTCAGACTACCCAGGTTGCCGACAGAGAGGCGGGACGCCGACTGCGCTGAGGATAGCGAGTGCCTTGTCGGCATCCAGTGACAGTACCCCTCCTCCTATGCGGGGCCACTGGACCCAAGACTTCAGGCGACGGTTTCTCAGGATGTTCTAAATGAAATTTTTTAACCAGTCTAGGGGGATGAACCTCTCTAGCAGGTACCTAAGATCTCTCCTCGGGAACATAGCCCTTCCAGTGCATCGCTAGTCAGACCACACATGAGTACTGTGTACAGTTCTGGGCTCCTGTAAACATGGCAGACATAGTAGAGCTGGAGAGGGTCCAGAGGAGGGCAACTAAAGTAATAACTGGAATGGGGCAACTACAGTACCCTGAAAGATTATCAAAATTAGAGTTATTCACTTTAGAAAAAAGACGACTGAGGGGAGATCTAATTACTATGTATAAATATATCAGGGGTCAGTACAGAGATCTATCCCATCATCTATTTATCCCCAGGACTGTGACTGTGACGAGGGGACATCCTCTGCGTCTGGAGGAAAGAAGGTTTGTACACAAACATAGAAGAGGATTCTTTACGGTAAGAGCAGTGAGACTATGGAGCTCTCTGCCTGAGGAGGTGGTGATGGTGAGTACAATAAAGGAATTCAAGAGGGGCCTGGATGTATTTCTGGAGCGTAATAATATTACAGGATATAGCTACTAGAGATCCAGGGAGTTATTCTGATTGCCTGATTGGAGACGGAAGGAATTTTTTATTCCCCTAAAGTGGGGAAAATTGACTAGTACTAGGGATGAGCGAACTCGAACTGTATAGTTCGGGTTCGTACCGAATTTTGGGGTGTCCGTGACACGGACCCGAACCCGGACATTTTCGTAAAAGTCCGGGTTCGGGTTCGGTGTTCGTCGCTTTCTTGGCGCTTTTGTGACGCTTTCTTGGCGCTTTTTGAAAGGCTGCAAAGCAGCCAATCAACAAGCGTCATACTACTTGCCCCAAGAGGCCGTCACAGCCATGCCTACTATTGGCATGGCTGTGATTGGCCAGAGCACCATGTGACCCAGCCTCTATTTAAGCTGGAGTCACGTAGCGCCGCCCGTCACTCTGCTCTGATTAGCGTAGGGAGAGGTTGCGGCTGCGACAGTAGGGCGAGATTAGGCAGATTAACTTCTCCAAAGGACTTGATTATTGATCGATCTGCAGCTGTGGATCATTGAGCTGCTGATCCTCAATTGCTCACTGTTTTTAGGCTGCCCAGACCGTTTGTCAGTCACATTTTTCTGGGGTGATCGGCGGCCATTTTGTGTCTTGTGGTGCGCCAGCACAAGCTGCGACCAAGTGCATTTAACCCTCAATGGTGTGGTTGTTTTTTGGCTAAAGCCTACATCAGGGTGAAGCTGTCACACCAAGTGCATTTAACCAGCAATAGTCTGTTTATTTTTTGGCCATATACTACATCAGGGGCAAGCTGCGCCTGTCACCAAGTGCATTTAACCCTCAGTAGTGTGGTTGGTCAAGCTGTGACACCAAGTGCATTTAACCAGCAATAGTCTGTTCATTTTTTGGCCATATACTACATCAGGGGCAAGCTGCGCCCGTCACCAAGTGCATTTAACCAGCAATAGTGTGGTTATTTTTTGGCCATATCCCAGTCTAATTCTGTCACTAAATCCATACCGGTCACCCAGCGCCTAAATACTAGGCCTCAAATTTATATCCCGCTAAATCTCTCGTTACCGCTGTCCTGTTGTGGCTGGGAAAGTTATTTAGTGTCCGTCAAAGCACATTTTTTGTTCTGGGTTGAAATACAATTCCCAATTTAGCAATTTCATAATTTAGTGGTTTCTGCTGTATCAGAGCTATTTGAAATCTATCCCTAAAAGGGTATATCAGATTCAAGGTGCACATAGGGTCATTCAGAATAACTTCACACACACGCTACTGTGCATTTCCAAGTCTAATTCTGTCACTAAACCCATACCTGTCACCCAGCGCCTAAATACTAGGCCTCAAATTTATATCCAGCTGAATTTGAATACAATACATTGGGCCAAATAATATTTTTGTTGTTGTGGTGAACGATAACAATGAGGAAAACATCTAGTAAGGGACGCGGACGTGGACATGGTCGTGGTGGTGTTGGTGGACCCTCTGGTGCTGGGAGAGGACGTGGCCGTTCTGCCACATCCACACGTCCTAGTGTACCAACTACCTCAGGTCCCAGTAGCCGCCAGAATTTACAGCGATATATGGTGGGGCCCAATGCCGTTCTAAGGATGGTAAGGCCTGAGCAGGTACAGGCATTAGTCAATTGGGTGGCCGACAGTGGATCCAGCACGTTCACATTATCTCCCACCCAGTCTTCTGCAGAAAGCGCACAGATGGCGCCTGAAAACCAACCCCATCAGTCTGTCACATCACCCCCATGCATACCAGGGAAACTGTCTCAGCCTCAAGTTATGCAGCAGTCTCTTATGCTGTTTGAAGACTCCGCTGGCAGGGTTTCCCAAGGGCATCCACCTAGCCCTTCCCCAGCGGTGAAAGACATAGAATGCACTGACGCACAACCACTTATGTTTCCTGATGATGAGGACATGGGAATACCACCTCAGCATGTCTCTGATGATGACGAAACACAGGTGCCAACTGCTGCGTCTTTCTGCAGTGTGCAGACTGAACAGGAGGTCAGGGATCAAGACTGGGTGGAAGACGATGCAGGGGACGATGAGGTCCTAGACCCCACATGGAATGAAGGTCGTGCCACTGACTTTCACAGTTCGGAGGAAGAGGCAGTGGTGAGACCGAGCCAACAGCGTAGCAAAAGAGGGAGCAGTGGGCAAAAGCAGAACACCCGCCGCCAAGAGACTCCGCCTGCTACTGACCGCCGCCATCTGGGACCGAGCACCCCAAAGGCAGCTTCAAGGAGTTCCCTGGCATGGCACTTCTTCAAACAATGTGCTGACGACAAGACCCGAGTGGTTTGCACGCTGTGCCATCAGAGCCTGAAGCGAGGCATTAACGTTCTGAACCTGAGCACAACCTGCATGACCAGGCACCTGCATGCAAAGCATGAACTGCAGTGGAGTAAACACCTTAAAACCAAGGAAGTCACTCAGGCTCCCCCTGCTACCTCTTCTGCTGCTGCCGCCTCGGCCTCTTCTGCTGCTGCCGCCTCGGCCTCTTCCTCCGCCTCTGGAGGAATGTTGGCACCTGCCTGATGTACCACCAACACCACCACCACCACCTCCGTCACCAAGCGTCTCAACCATGTCACACGCCAGCGTTCAGCTCTCCATCTCACAAACATTTGAGAGAAAGCGTAAATTCCCACCTAGCCACCCTCGATCCCTGGCCCTGAATGCCAGCATTTCTAAACTACTGGCCTATGAAATGCTGTCATTTAGGCTGGTGGACACAGACAGCTTCAAACAGCTCATGTCGCTTGCTGTCCCACAGTATGTTGTTCCCAGCCGCCACTACTTCTCCAAGAGAGCCGTGCCTTCCCTGCACAACCAAGTATCCGATAAAATCAAGTGTGCACTGCGCAACGCCATCTGTAGCAAGGTCCACCTAACCACAGATACGTGGACCAGTAAGCACGGCCAGGGACGCTATATCTCCCTAACTGCACACTGGGTAAATGTAGTGGCAGCTGGGCCCCAGGCGGAGAGCTGTTTGGCGCACGTCCTTCCGCCGCCAAGGATCGCAGGGCAACATTCTTTGCCTCCTGTTGCCACCTCCTCCTTCTCGGCTTCCTCCTCCTCTTCTTCCACCTGCTCATCCAGTCAGCCACACACCTTCACCACCAACTTCAGCACAGCCCGGGGTAAACGTCAGCAGGCCATTCTGGAACTCATATGTTTGGGGGACAGGCCCCACACCGCACAGGAGTTGTGGCGGGGTATAGAACAACAGACCGACGAGTGGTTGCTGCCGGTGAGCCTCAAGCCCGGCCTGGTGGTGTGTGATAATGGGCGAAATCTCGTTACAGCTCTGGGACTAGCCAATTTGACGCACATCCCTTGCTTGGCGCATGTGCTGAATTTGGTGGTGCAGAAGTTCATACACAACTACCCCGACATGTCAGAGCTGCTGCATAAAGTGCGGGCCGTCTGTTCGCGCTTCCGGCGTTCACATCCTGCTGCTGCTCGCATGTCTGCGCTACAGCGTAACTTCGGCCTTCCCGCTCACCGCCTCATATGCGACGTGCCCACCAGGTGGAACTCCACCTTGCACATGCTGGACAGACTGTGCGAGCAGCAGCAGGCCATAGTGGAGTTTCAGCTGCAGTACGCACGGGTCAGTCGCACTACAGAACAGCACCACTTCACCACCAATGACTGGGCCTCCATGCGAGACCTGTGTGCCCTGTTGCGCTGTTTCGAGTACTCCACCAACATGGCCAGTGGCGATGACGCCGTTATCAGCGTTACAATACCACTTCTATGTCTCCTTGAGAAAATACTTAGGGCGATGATGGAAGAGGAGGTGGCCCAGGAGGAGGAGGAGGAGGAAGAGGGGTCATTTTTAGCACTTTCAGGCCAGTCTCTTCGAAGTGACTCAGAGGGAGGTTTTTGGCAACAGCAGAGGCCAGGTACAAATGTGGCCAGCCAGGGCCCACTACTGGAGGACGAGGAGGACCAGGATGAGGAGGAGGTGGAGGAGGATGAGGATGAAGCATGGTCACAGCGGGGTGGCACCCAACGCAGCTCGGGTCCATCACTGGTGCGTGGCTGGGGGGAAAGGCAGGACGATGACGATACGCCTCCCACAGAGGACAGCTTGTCCTTACCCCTGGGCAGCCTCGCACACATGAGCGACTACATGCTGCAGTGCCTGCGCAACGACAGCAGAGTTGCCCACATTTTAACCTGTGCGGACTACTGGGTTGCCACCCTGCTGGATCCACGCTACAAAGACAATGTGCCCACCTTACTTCCTGCACTGGAGCGTGATAGGAAGATGCGCGAGTACAAGCGCACGTTGGTAGACGCGCTACTGAGAGCATTCCCAAATGTCACAGGGGAACAAGTGGAAGCCCAAGGCCAAGGCAGAGGAGGAGCAAGAGGTCGCCAAGGCAGCTGTGTCAATGCCAGCTCCTTTGAGGGCAGGGTTAGCATGGCAGAGATGTGGAAAACTTTTGTCAACACGCCACAGCTAACTGCACCACCACCTGATACGCAACGTGTTAGCAGGAGGCAACATTTCACTAACATGGTGGAACAGTACATGTGCACACCCCTCCACGTACTGACTGATGGTTCGGCCCCATTCAACTTCTGGGTCTCTAAATTGTCCACGTGGCCAGAGCTAGCCTTTTATGCCTTGGAGGTGCTGGCCTGCCCGGCGGCCAGCGTTTTGTCTGAACGTGTATTCAGCACGGCAGGGGGCGTCATTACAGACAAACGCAGCCGCCTGTCTACAGCCAATGTGGACAAGCTGACGTTCATAAAAATGAACCAGGCATGGATCCCACAGGATCTGTCCGTCCCTTGTCCAGATTAGACATTAACTACCTCCCCTTAACCATATATTATTGGACTCCAGGGCACTTCCTCATTCAATCCTATTTTTATTTTCATTTTACCATAATATTGCGAGGCTACCCAAAGTTGAATGAACCTCTCCTCTGTCTGGGTGCCGGGGCCTAAATATATGCCAATGGACTGTTCCAATGTTGGGTGACGTGAAGCCTGATTCTCTGCTATGACATGCAGACTGATTCTCTGCTGACAAGAAGCCAGATTGTCTGTTACGGGACCTCTCTCCTCTGCCTGGGTGCTGGGCCTAAATTTATGACAATGGACTGTTGCAGTGGTGGGTGATGTAAAGCCTGATTCTCTGCTATGACATGCAGACTGATTCTCTACTGACATGAAGCCAGATTGTCTGTTACGGGACCTCTCTCCTCTGCCTGTGTGCTGGGCCTAAATATATGCCAATGGACTGTTGCAGTGGTGGCTGACGTGAAGCCTCATTCTCTGCTATGACATGCAGACTAATTCTCTGCTGACGTGAAGCCAGATTGTCTGTTACGGGACCTCTCTCCTCTGCCTGTGTGCTGGGCCTAAATATATGCCAATGGACTGTTGCAGTGGTGGCTGACGTGAAGCCTCATTCTCTGCTATGACATGCAGACTAATTCTCTGCTGACATGAAGCCAGATTGTCTGTTACGGGACCTCTCTCCTCTGCCTGTGTGCTGGGCCTAAATATCTGAGAATGGACTGTTCCAGTGGTGGGTGACGGGAAGCCAGATTCTCTGCTATGGGACCTCTCTCCAATTGATTTTGGTTAATTTTTATTTATTTAATTTTTATTTTAATTCATTTCCCTATCCACATTTGTTTGCAGGGGATTTACCTACATGTTGCTGCCTTTTGCAGCCCTCTAGCTCTTTCCTGGGCTGTTTTACAGCCGTTTTAGTGCCGAAAAGTTCGGGTCCCCATTGACTTCAATGGGGTTCGGGTTCGGGACGAAGTTCGGATCGGGTTCGGATCCCGAACCCGAACATTTCCGGGAAGTTCGGCCGAACTTCTCGAACCCGAACATCCAGGTGTTCGCTCAACTCTAACTAGTACCTCACAGTTTGTTTTTTTGCCTTCCTCTGGATCAACTTGCAGGTTGACAGGCCGAACTGGATGGACAATTGTCTTTTTTCTGCCTTATGTACTATGTTACTGTAAAGCATTATGCACTTTCCTGACATCCACAATCTTAGACACCACATATTCCACAGAATCATTAACAAGAATCTGTCAGTGTAAAATACATGCGTTAGATACTGCTGTTATATTTTGTTATTAAAAAAACACGCATTTTGGGCAAGATCCTAAATTTGCAGAGAATGAGGAGAGCGACGAATAAGTGACGTGGCCCCGGTCATGGTGCTGCTGGTGGAGCTCCTGTTGCAGGGAAAGGACATGGTCAATCTGTGCCAGCTACACGCACAAGTGAAACACCTTC